>NC_057796.1:296470109-296470332 GCF_018294505.1 Triticum aestivum
AGAAGAAGAAGAAGAAGAAGAAGAAGAAGAAGAAGAAGAAGAAGAAGAAGAAGAAGAAGAAGAAGAAGAAGAAGAAGAAGAAGAAGAAGAAGAAGAAGAAGAAGAAGAAGAAGAAGAAGAAGAAGAAGAAGAAGAAGAAGAAGAAGAAGAAGAAGAAGAAGAAGAAGAAGAAGAAGAAGAAGAAGAAGAAGAAGAAGAAAGAGGAGAGGAGGAGGAGGAGGAG
>NC_057796.1:296470721-296488271 GCF_018294505.1 Triticum aestivum
GACATGGCACCCCGAGACCGACACGACACCCCGACCCCTGATTTGTGAATTATTAGTTAGGTCATATATCTTTCGATTTTGTTATGAAAAACATCATATATATATATAATTGTGTTGATCGGGTAGTTTTAAATGTGCAGTTGTTTCATCGCTGCGAGGTTTGGTGTTCGACGACCTCGCCGTGCGTTTGACGAGCTCTGCCCCTTCGTTCGTGGGTGAGCACAAATGACATGTCCTCCTCCCCCATTAATTATTTGATCTATTCCGATGAAACTTGATAGCTAGCTACATATGTGTCTTGAATCGTCAGTATGCGTAACCAATATGTGTCTCCAGTTCGAAAGCGTCATAGTTATAAATATGCATGCATTTGCATATTTATAACCTTGATTCTTTCGAATTGTCCAACGCTATCCATGGACAACCCGAGTATGTTTAGATTGGGTTCGTTTTCCCATATGCTTTGCTCCGGATCCGACGCATAAATTTCGTCAGTGCCTCCCCTGTTGTTCTCCGGGTACACATCCTCTCTGTTTATTGCAGAGACGTGTATCAGGAGAACAGCGGGGAGGTGCTGCCGAAATTTTGCGTAGGATCCGGAGCATAGCATGGGAAAATGAACCCAATCTAAACATACTCGGGTGGGATTAGGACCTATCATTACCTATTAGAGTGTGGGTTGCATGGACGTAATAAAATTGACAAAGTAGATCAACTGATGAATATATACATGGTGAATTATATATATATATTTGTTGTGTGTCTAGTAGCTCTGAAAGTCAAGATGAGTGATCGTGCGTGGATGTACACCGGTCACACTGGTCAGAACAAATGGAGCACTGAATGGTTCACAAAAACCAAGGGGTTTGTGCGAGCCGCATTTGCAAATGGCCAGAGGAAAACCTGGTGCCCCTATTTACGGTGCGGCAATTGGGAAAAGAGGACAGAGGCTGAAATGGGCAAACACCTGCAGAAGAGTGGTTTTACGCCCGATTATACGGTGTGGACATTTCATGGTGAGTCTGCCCAACGTGACCGAGCTGAGGTGGATCGTCGTCGCACCGACGAGCATGGTACCGGGATGGAAAACATGGTGCAAGACTTTGATGATGCTCGGGATTCGGACGAGGAGATGGAGGAATCTGCAAAGGCCTTCAATGAAATGTTGGAGTTTTCAAAACGTCCGCTCCATGAGCACACTGAGCTTTGTCAGTTGGATGCCATCTCACAAGTAATGGCTCTGAAGGCTCAGTTCAACTTGGGCAGAGAATGCTACGATGCAATGATGACAGTATTTGGACGCTTTCTACCCAAAGGCCATGTAATGCCTGCAAACCTGTACCAGTCGGACAAAATCCTCCGTGCACTGAAGATGCCCTATGATAAGATACATGCCTGTGAGAAAGGATGTGTCTTGTTTAGGCTTGACTATGCGGACTTGAACTATTGTCCCATTTGCAAGTCTTCCAGGTATGTTGTGGTAGACAACGGTATGGGTGAGAAGACACAGACCAAAATCCCCGTTAGTGTTCTTCCGTATATGCCAATCGTACCAAGACTTCAACGTCTTTTCATGGTCGAAGAGACGGCCAGACAGATGACATGGCACAAAACGGGCAAAAGAACCAAACTAGATGCAGATGGGAATCTGATGATCGTACACACATCGGATGGTGTTGCGTGGAAAAAGTTTGATGAATTACATGGTGACAAAGCGGCAGATCCGAGGCATCCTCGAGTCGGCATCAGCACGGATGGGTTCAGTGTGTTTGGTATGACGGCAGCCCAATACAGTTGTTGGACCGTATTTGTCTTTCCACTCAATCTCCCCCCCCCCCGGACAGATTATGCAAAGAAAGAACATTTTCCTGACGTTGATAATTCCAGGGCCCAACTATCCGGGGAAAAATATGAATGTGTACAAGCAACCGCTTAAGGACGAATTGCAAGAAGCCTGGGATAATGGGTTCAAGACATACGATGCCTATAGCAAACGGAACTTCATAATGCGTGTCTGGTACATGTACTCGACGCATGACTTGCCGGCGTATGCGCTATTCGTTGGCTGGTGTGTGCATGGAAGGTTCCCGTGCCCCACATGCAAGGGAGCTCTTGAGTTTAGTTGGCTTCAGACCGGTCGCAAGTTTTCTTGCTTCGACATGCATAGACAGTTCCTGAATCCTCGCCATAAGTTCAGGAAAGACAAGAAGAACTTCATCAGAGGTAGAGTTGTCAAAAACTCTGCACCACCTGCATTGACAGGCCAACAGACCCTGGATCAGTTAAACGCTCTCGAGCCAGATCCAGAGCGTCCAGTGTACTTCAAGGGGTATAATTCTAAGCACGCCTGGACTCACAAAACATGCTTATGGGATCTGCCTTACTTCAAAGACCTACTTTGCCCACACAACATCGACGTGATGCACACTGAGAAGAATATCGCCGAGGCACTTTTTGGTACATTGTTCGGCATAGATGGGAAGTCAAAGGATAATACTAAGGCTAGAGTCGATCTGGAGGCGCTATGTGATAGGCCGTTACAAAACATGAAAGAACCGAAAGGAAAGTAGAACTAGACGAAGCCAAAGGCATGGTTCAATCTTGGAAGGCCAGCTATGAGGGAAATTATCTTGTGGGTGAAAATGCAGTTGATGTTCCCCGATGGGTATGCAGAGAATCTACAGAGGGGAGCCAGTCTTGATAAATTGAAGATATTTGGTCTCAAGAGTCATGATTGGCACATATGGATTGAGCGGGTAATGCCGGTGATGTTGCGTGGCTTCATCCCTGAGGATGAATGGCTAGTACTGGCAGAACACAGCTATTTCTTCCGTGTTCTTTGTGCGAAAGAACTATCGCCTGGCGTGCTAGAAGAAATGGAAGAGTTGGCGCCGGAGTTGATCTGCAAGTTAGAGAAGATCTTTCCACCGGGCTTCTTTAATCCAATGCAACATTTGATTTTGCATCTCCCGACCGAGGCAAGATTGGGGGGGCGTGCAAAATCGTTGGTGCTACCCAACTGAGAGGATGCAGAAGACGCTTCGACAAAAATGTAAAAATAAACGTAGAATTGAAGCATCGATGGCTGAGGCATTCATCACTGAGGAGGCGGCAAACTTCGTGACAGCACACTACGAAGCCAAAAATCGTCATTTGCATAATCCGAAGCCTCGGTACAATGCTGACGACCCTAAAAAGGGTGGATCCAACCTCAGCCTATTCAAAGGGAATCTCGCACCAGCCAGTGTTTCAAATCCAGTATCTTTGGATAACGAACAATGGCGGACCATTTCGTTGTATATCTTCAACAACCTGATAGAAGTGCGGCCGTACATCGAGTAAGTTCTCGGTACATAGTTTCGCAACTTCTATTTCCTTTGAACTGCTCTTATTCCTGGATATTTCATACATCGATACGTCGCCTTATTCTCATATGGAGCGGTGATCCAAAAGGATTCTGTCGAAGAGTATGAGCTTCTCGCAAAGCAAGGAGGCGGCTATCCCGGTTTCATCTCTTGGTTCAAACAAACGGTAATTTCTATTAGACTTGTAGGCTAATTTGTAGGCGGCTATCCCGGTTTCATTCGCTAATTTGTGCGTAATGCAACAATCCTTTCATATTAAACTTGTAGGCTAATTCAGAGTCTATGGACGCCGAATTGAGACAAGTCGCTAATGGTTTTGACTATAAGGTCCGTTCATTTGACAAATATGACATCAACGGGTATCGCTTTCGTACCTATGGCAAAGAGCTATCTATGGCCGACCGAAAGTCTACAAATTGTTGTGTATCTGCTATCGGCGAAGGAGGTATCGAGTATTGAACTTCTATTCTATGGTGAAAACCCACCGAATGTCGTAGTCTTCAAATGTTATTGGTTTCAGCCGAAGGAGACTAGAAGGACTCATGAACATATAGGGCTAGTTGAAATCAACCAAAGCACCCATTTAGATGTTCCTGATGTCTATATTACGGCTCAACAGGCGACCCAAGTATTCTATCTACCGTGGGCCTGCCAAACTAATCCAAATCTGAAAGGTTGGGATGTCGTTTATGAAGTGCCGCCACGTGCTAGACTATCTCCCCCAAAGGAAGAGGATTATGAACCTCACATTAACCCAGACACATATGAAGGAGAATTCTTCCAAGAGACACGTCTTTCCAAAAAGCGTTTCAAGAACCGCTATACTTCACCCCAAAACATTGAAGTAGACAGCGACAGTGAATCCGACATCACCCCAGAGGAGGAACAAGAAGAGCCGGAACAAGAAGAGGTTACTGCTGCGGATGACCTGTCATTGCTTGACCGATTACGTCAAGGTGGCCTTGCACATGTTGATGCCACTGAACCCTATGAGCCCGTCATTGATTATAGTGATGATGATGATTACGCATTTATTGATGATACTGATCGAGATTATTAGTAGTGTCAGGTATTAAATTTTGTAATGTTGTACTTGATGATGATACACTTAAGTGATACACATATTATTATTCATGTCGGTCTTTTTTTTATGTTGTACTAATTTCGTTTACTGTTTGTCATGGCAGGTGTTGAAAGATGGTGGGCGCTGGTCGGGAGCGCGCCAAGGCCCCTTCTTCGTCGGCGCGTGGTCTGAGGTCTTCGATTCCAGACGCACCTCTCCGCCGAGCATTGCTGGACAGTATGTCCACACCGCCGGGCCCTTCTTCGTCGACCGCGGTGCCCAGCAGGGGACGAGGTAGGAAGAGAGGAGGTGGGGCACATGGTCGCGGGAGAGGAGGTAGGGTGACTGCTACGGCGCCTTCCTCGCCGCCACCCCCAGCTGTTTCACCCGAGCACGTGACTGCTAGGGTGGACTCGTCCGAGGAGGAGGCTACACGGACTCCGGTCCACGAGCCTCCGGTCCACGGGTCTTGGGCCCACGAGCCTCGGGTCGACTGGCCTTCGGCCCACGAGAGTTCGGCCCACGAGACCCCGGAGGAGCACACGTCCGGATGGGGTACCTGGCCGGATCAGCCCGAGGAGCCGAGTGGCCATGCTGATGATGGCGGGGAGCCGACTGATCTTGAGGAGGAGGGTGGCACCGTCTACCAGCGTGGTGCTACACGGCTCCCGTCCGTGCCGGCGACCCGCGAGCAGAGGTGGTTGATCTTCCCTGATGGGGAGAGGTATGTAAGTGCATTTAATATTTTTGTACCTTCTGCATTCACGTTTCTTCAAATAACTAATGCGTTGGCCTTGTCATGCTGTAGGGGTTGGGACCACCATCATAGTGTCCGCCGGCCCAACTCCGTCCTTGGAGTTCTTTGCCGGCAAAACTTCCCGGGGTTTGTCACGTTGCCTGGTGAGGGTCGGCTTCCAGAGCTTGGGTTGAGCTGGGAGCACTACGTGGCTGCCCCGGCCCCGCCGGATGTCATTATCGACGGTGTCGTGTGCGACACGAGGGCAGACATGGTGATCAGGACGTTCTGGGTAATTTCTCCTTTACACATTTCAAAATCTTCAACTAGCTAGTTATTAATTGTACTAATCAATATTGTCTCATTTGATTGCAGACATTCTACAGGTGTGAGGAGGGATACGAGGAGGACAGCGCAAATGTTATCCAGAACGTCTGCAAGCGCCTACTCCAGAACTTACGGCACGAGGCTCGGGTGCAGGCTGTTCGAGACTACTACGCCTTGCGTGGTATCAAGAAGACCAAGCCGGCGTGCCGCGATAAGTTCCTGAGTAAGGAGCAGTACATGAAGGTAATTCTTAAGGCCTTCTACTTAAGTTCCTTCATTTAGTAATTCTTAGCCGTAGGGCTCAAGTTTCTATTTGCTAACTTAGGCGCCTCCGAGATGGTGTGCAGATCGGATGGATTGTTGGGAGGTGTTGGTCGATGAGTGGTGCTCAAAAGAATGGCTAGCCCTCCACAACCAGGCCAAGGACAAACGTGCCCAAATGGAAGGTGTGCCACACCATCAAGGCAACTCCAACTTATATCAGTTCGGGCACAACTGGGTATGTGGTTTGCTTCATGATTCATGCAATTCATTCATCATGCTAGCTTGAGCCCTTTAATTACTAATTTTCATTGTTTCTCTCTTTCAGGCACGCTACAATAAGGAGGATAAGGTGCCAGAGGTGTACGACCTGTATGCCATGGCCCACACTGGCTCTTTCAAGAAAGTCAAGGCTTTCTCTCAGTCTGACCTCGATGATGCAAACAACTTCACCAACATCTCCTCCCATAACAAGCTCGTGAGATATAGAGATGAGGGGAAGGCGAGGAAAGGGGAGGACTTTAACCCGAGCCAGGGTCCCATTGATCCAGAGCTGGTGATGATATCTGGTGGCGGGAGGTCCCATGGCTCCATAGCCATTGGAGATGGACTTATCCGTTGTCCTAGCACTCTCCCGGAGATCAAGGCGCGCCAGTCGAGCTCCGCTCCTGAGATAAGGCCTCGTGAACGGCCAGTGCAACTCGCCATCAAGGTTAGTGATACGTACTCAGTTATCTTTCTCCATTACATTGTGTGCGCTTCCATCAATGATTACAAATGGTCATGTGAGTGGTGTTGCAGGCTGCTATACAGACTGAGAGAGATAGAACGGAGAAACTTCTGGCGGAGGCGGCGGAGAGGCAGCGGGAGATGGAGGAGAGGACGAGAAAGATGATGGAGGAGGAGAGCGCACGGAATGACATGCAGGCAAGGGCCATGTACGAGCTCCTTGTGGTAAGTTTCTTCTGCAGATTACTTGCTAGTCTTAACATTTGAGTCTCATTACTAACTAGTATGACTCTGTTCTGAAAACCAAATGTGCAGTCTGTGTGCGAGAAGTCCGGTCAGCCCGCTCCGCCGATGCCAGTGATTGCTCCTGGGAGCACGGTGAGTTTAATTTGAATGGACATTACTTGCTAGTCTTAACATTTGAGTGTCGTAATGCTAACGAGACATTGGAAATGATCTTTGGTGCAGCTTAACTCCAGAAACGCATCGCACGATCCTTCTCCAGGTAGCGGCACTAGCCACCCCGCTCCTACACCTCCCTGATCACGGTAAGTTTCTCTAGTGTTTTGCTTAACAAATGCATAAAGACCTAGACTTAGCTTTATTTCCTCCAATATGCTTACCATAATGACCTAGAGTTAGCTTCTTTTCCTCCAAAATGACCCATTTTACCTAGGTTAGCTTATAAATGATACAGTTCATCCAAGTTAGCTCAAAAATGACCCATTTTACCTAGATTAGATCCTAAATGATCCATTTTACCTACGTTAGCTTTAAAATGGCCCATTTCACCTAGGTTAACTCCAAAATGACCCATCTTACCTAGGTTATCTCATAAACGATCCATTTCAACTAATTTAGCTCATAAACGATCCATTTGACCTAAGTGAGCTAAAAACGATCCATTTCACCTAAATTAGCTCTTAAATGATCCATTTCACCTAAGTTAGCTCAAAAAGATCCATTTCAACTAAATTAGCTCATAAATGATCCATTTCACCTAAGTTAGCTCAAAAACGATCCATTTCAACTAAATTAGCTCAAAAATGATCCATTTCAACAAAGTTAGCTAAAAAACGATCCATTTCAACTAAGTTAGCTCAAAAACGATCCATTTGACCTAAGTGAGCTAAAAAACGATCCATTTCACCTTAGTTACCTAAAAAACGATCCATTTCACCTAAGTGAGCTAAAAACGATCCATTTCTAACTTTCTTATTTTGCCATTTTGCAGATTTCATTATGTGCTGGATGGAGTGCTTGTTCTACTCTTCTTGTTCTTGTCTTCTCATTCTTGTCTTCTCATTCTAGTCACCTTAGCTATGGAGTGCTTGTTTATGTATGGATGGAACTTGTTTATGTATGAAATGATGGATGGAACTTGCTTATGTAATATGTACGGATGGAACTTGCTTATGGACTTGCTTATGAATGCCTGTGAAATACATGAACTTGCTTATGGACTTGCTTATGAATGCCTGTGAAATATATCTATATGTCATATATATTTTCTGTGAAAATTGTGGGATTTAATAAAAAACAGAAGAAAAAAAACCCAATATGCAGGCTCTTTGCCGTCTGCCACAGACGGCAACGGCCTCTTTGCCGTCTGCCGCGGACGGCAAAGAAGCCACGTGGCAGCCAACTGTGCTTCCTGGGAGCTGACCCATTTAGTCAGTTTGCCTACAGTGGCAGACGGCAAAGACTTTGCCATCCGTGGCAGACGGCAAAGAACCTGCACTTTGCCATCAGCGGCAGACGGCAAAGAACCTGCCATCTAGTGACGTGTAGATGACATCATACGGCGGACGGCAAAGACCAGAGAAATTTTGCCGTCAGCGGCAGACGGCAAAGGTCTGCCATTAGCCACTTAACGGACTGACAGCGCAATTATTACCGTCCGCCCTCTTTGCCGTCCACGGCAGACGGCAAAGAGCCTTTGCCGTCCGCCGCCAGGAAGCAGACGGCAAAGCAGCTGTTTACCGTAGCCTTCTTTGCCGGAGCCTTTTGCCGTCCGCGGCTGACGGCAAAGGTCTTTGCCGTCCGCCGTTCGAGCCTTTGCCTTCCGCCGTGGCAGACGGCAAAGTAGCTGTTTCCTGTAGTGCTTAGAGCGCGCAGTATAAATTTGATCCCATGCTACGCGAGGTTGTCGCCTCCCCGTCTCAAAGTTTTTATTGAACGTTGCCGAGGGTGATTCCTGGCATCGGAATGTTGAATGGGTGTGTAATGGTTAGTTTCTCCTAAAACACCGTAAACGGAACTAGTCCCTTGTGACTACTGAAATCCGTTGGCTGTGGTTAAATAGTACAAACTCTGCAGAGTCAAATCCTTCCGAGTCATCGTGTCCATGGTCAAGGACCATGGCCAGTATATCCATATCTATGTCAGTCCTCGTGGTAAATCCCCGGTGAACAAGCTTGAGTGGTAAATCCCCGGTGAACAAGCTTGAGTGGTAAATCCCCGGTGAACAAGCTTGAGTGGTAAACCCTGTTGAATTGTTATTCCTGTGGATGGACTAACCTTTATTTATCTCGTATCCAAATATTCCCTTGCAATGATTTAAATTCATGAGCTACTGAAATATTAAGTTATGAGATATAAGCCCTTTATGTGATGTCGCTTAGACGTCCGACTGTGGCACTCTTGTCTTTTACTTTCAATATAAGCCCTTTATGTGATGTCGCTTAGACGTCCGACTGTGGCACTCTTGTCATTTATTTTCAATATGAGCCCTTTATGTGATGTCGCTCAGACGTCCGACTGTGGCACGCCCGTTATTTACTTTCGATATAAGCCCTTTACGTGATGTCGCTCAGACGCCCGACTGTGGCACGCACTGTTATTTATTTTTCCATTATAAGCCCTTTATGTGGTGTCGCCTTGATGCCCGACTGCGGCATTGTTATTTCATTGTATCCTTTCGAGGAGTCATTCAGACACTCGATTGGCCTTCAGTATTATTTTGGGATTTCGGGAGGACTACCGCCCGACTTCCCTTTTATCTGCCATGCATTGCTATCTCATTCTCTGAGTGCGCTTTGTTAAGCTGTTCATATGCATCATGTTTACATTTGTTATATCTTATGTCCGAACTGTCTTGCGAGTACTTTCATAGTACTCACCTGGCTTGTTGATTTGGCCAGATGTTGACGAAGGCGATCTCATGGATGAAGAGTTTGATAGTGAGTCCAACGCCTAGAGGAATCCCAGTCAGTCCCGTGCGATCCTCGATATTGGTCACTTGTATTATATACGCTTCCGCCACCCACAATAAGAATCCTCGAGCCTCACTCCGACGCTCGATGAGCTGTAAGGTTTAGGAGTCATGTCACCCACTTCACTGTGACATATCCACCACCGCTTTTATTGAGAGTCAGTAGTTATGCCACCCTATCCGCCTTTATGTGTAATATTGGCGCGTTTGTAATAAATTGTTGAGCAATCTCCGCTCAACCTTGTATTATATTTAGTACTCCTGGTTTTTCTTCTGTGATCAAGAAATTGTCTACCAGTGAGGAGAATTCTTCTCTACTGGTCCGTAAAAGGGATCGGTTTCTCAATAAATATTTTTATTGGAAAACCGGTCGTGACAAGCTTGGTATCAGAGCCAGGCTGACTGTAGGAAGCCACTAGGTGCGATCGCTATTTGGTTATTAGCGTCTTTAGTGCTTTTTCAACATTTTGCAAATGTAGCTATTTTCTGTTGGTCATCATAAATTTATGATTTGACTACTCAGAATTTTTGCCTACTTTTGTAGATGGCTGGCAGCGACTGCGAGACTCGGGTGTTCACTAATGTGCCCGAGGGGTTTGTCAAACTCCTCGTCTCCATCACCAAGCTCGCGATCGGGCCAGCGACTCGCCCGGAGTTCACGCTTTACCAGCACAAGCTCAGCGACGACGTGTCTATGCACCAGGCCGTGGTGCAATTCAAGGGAGGACGTTCTGTGTCTCGTCACTTCTGTTTTGTGGGAAGGGCCATGCCTACGGAGAGGCATGCCATGCAGATGGCCGCTCGTGAGGCGATAGCTCGCCTTCGGGATATTCTTCCTTGGATGAGGACTCGTCGCTACCGCTACCTCCCATGCCATGTGCCATATACTTGTCACTATGCATTCGCCTGCCATAGGGGAGAGCGAGATGAAGCTATCGAGATGCTTGTTGAGTATCTCAAAGCTCTGGAGGAAGCTTTCGACAACCTCGTGGACTATCTTGTGGCTGCCCGCATGGACTTAGTTCGGGGCTGTTCTGCCAACAGGAGGGAGCTTCTCCACATGGCACCGCCACTGACATTCGTCTCGTCCTCAGCATCCTATTCACCTGCCATTTTGGCTACCGCTCGCCGTCTGCCTACCACTGAGGAGTTCGACCGGGTCATTGCTCCTACTCCAGTCAGAGCTGCACCGCCTGCCGCACCCACACTACCGCCTGTCGCACCCGCGCCATCACCTCAGCGCAGTGCTACGCGCCTGGAGCCGGTTAGGGAGGAGGTGGAGGTTGAGTCTCCTGCACCGTTGGGCCTTACCCTCGGCAAGGGGAAGGACATCTTCACCATCTCCGACTGAGTGCGCCTAGTCGCCGCGCGATGTGTCTGCATGTATGATATGTTTTATATGTGCATAAGTTTGTAGTAGTTGTATGCGCTTCATTCCGGAGGAATGTGCTAGCCTTAATAACATGTCAGGAGTGTGTACGCACATCCTGAGTGATGTATCGTATGTTTGTGTATCGCGTGTAAGATATGTGCTAAGCAGTCCTTCTCCGTGCGAAATCAATTATGTTCTTGAAAAAAAATCTTGAGGTCTTTTAAAGTTTTCGTCTCTGCAAAATTTTCCTTGTGCCACACAGTTCTTCTCATAAATTTTGCAAAATAATACCCCAGAGTGGAAAATGTCTCGTCCGTGGACTCGTTCCATGCCAAATCCACCAGAAGAAATTTATGGAACACAGACAAGCAACAACTTCACTCAGGGACAGTCTAGTCAACAGGACAACGAGGCAGCCTTATCTCAAGTATGCCGCCTTTTCGAACAAAGCCAACAGCAACACCAGGAAATGATGAATCACGTCATCAATATGGGGAATCACCGTGAGCCATACCAACCACACTCCAAGTTGTCTGAACTACAGAAGACACGCCCTCCAACGTTTGCTCACACTGATAGGCCACTTGAAGCCGATGATTGGCTTCGAGACATCGAAAGAAAGTTGATTATTGCTCAATATTCTGATCATGAGAAGGTGCTTTATGCACCTCACTACCTCACTGGAGCAGCTGCAGCATGGTGGGAGAACTTCCTACACATGCATCCCAGTGAACATAACATCACCTGGGAGGAGTTTAAGGAAGGTTTTCGTGGGGCACACATCCCCGGGAGCATCATAAAAATCAAGAAGAGAGAATTTGATGACCTCAAGCAGAGAGGCATGACAGTGACGGAATACAACAGTCAGTTTACCCAGATATCTCGTTATGCCTACGATGAGCATATGACTGAGAACAAAAGGATGGAAAAGTTTTTGGACGGCCTGGCACCGGCACTAAAATGCCAACTGGTCGTACACACTTTCCCAGATTTCAAACTCTGGTTGACAAGGCCATTACTTTGGAGAATGAGCGCCGCAGTCTGGAGGATATTCGTAAGCGAAAGAGGGACAAGACGACTCTTGCTCGCAACAACCGAAGCAAGACTGATGTTCAAAGGATTGAAGCGAGGAAACCCACGCCTACTGCTCTTAGGCCAACCAGACAATTTCATTCCAGGGACAAGGACTTTACATACCATCCAGGGGTCACTTGCTATGCTTGTGGAGAGGAAGGGCACTATGCCAAACAGTGCCCAAAACCAAGGAACTCGGCCCCCAAGCCGAACAATGGTGGGAACAATCCAGCCCCCAAACGTAACAATTTCAATCCCAACAACAATCACAGGAAGGGTCACCTGAACCATGTGACCAAGGAAGAAGCGCAGAATGCCCCAGACATCGTACTCAGTACGTTCCCTGTCAACACAGTACCTGCCATGGTTTTGTTTGATTCTGGAGCTTCTCACTCGTTCATTTCGAAGAGTTTTGTTTTGCAACATGGTTTTCCGATACTTCCTTTGGAAAAATCTATGATTATCAAGTCCCCCGGGAATAAGCAGATCACTCAGAGTTACTGCCAAGGAGTGATTATTGAATTCAAAGGACTAAAGTTTCAGGCTAATCTCATCGTGTTGGAAAATAAAGGACTGGATGTTATCCTAGGGATGGACTGGTTGACCACCAACAAGGGATTTATTGACTATTTCAATCGGACTGTGATTCTCACTCATCATCACGGCAAGACAATAAAAGTTACAGCTCAAGAGAGACCACGGTCACGGCAACCGAAGTTGAACAAAGTGGACATTTCAGAATTGAGAAAAGTTCCAGTGGTGTGCGAATTTCCCGACGTATTTCCAGAAGAACTACCAGGCATGCCACCAGACCGAGAGATAGAGTTCAGCAGTGAACTAGCACCTGGCACCACCCCTATTTATAAGAAGCCTTATAGAATGGCACCATCCGAGTTGGTAGAATTGAAGAAGCAAATAAAGGAATTACTGGACAAAGGATTTATTCGAGCCAGCTCCTCACCATGGGGTTCACCAGTATTATTCGCCAAGAAAAAGGATGGGACACTGAGATTGTGTATTGACTATCGAGCTCTCAATATGGTCACCATAAAAAACAAATATCCGATGCCACGGATAAATGATTTATTTGACCAGCTCGCACAAGCCAAGGTGTTCTCAAAGATTGATTTAAGATCCGGATATCATCAATTAAAAGTACGGACAGAAGATATCCCTAAGACAGCATTCACCTCCAGATACGGATTATATGGGTTCACAGTAATGCCGTTTGGACTGACAAACGCCCCCGCATATTTCGTCCACCTCATGAACAAAGTGTTTATGAAATTCATGGACAAATTTGTTGTGGTGTTCATTGATGATATTCTGGTATACTCAAGGACACCAGAAGAGCATGATGAACATCTCAGAATTGTTTTGGGAGAATTAAGGAAACATCAATTGTACGCCAAATTTAGCAAGTGTGAATTTTGGCTAAGACAAGTTGGTTTTCTAGGCCATATATTAACCCAAGAAGGCATGGCCGTAGACCCAGAAAAAGTCAAAGCCATACTTGACTGGAAACCACCAGCCAACGTAACTGATGTACGGAGTTTTCTAGGAATGGCTGGATATTACAGAAGATTTATTGAAGGATTCTCCACTATGGCAAAACCAATGACACAGTTGCTCAAGAAAGACAAGAAATTTGTATGGACGGAAGCGTGCGAGAAAAGCTTCCAAGAGCTCAAGAAGAAACTAACAACAGCACCGGTTTTGATTGTGCCAGACATACACAAGAGTTTTGAAGTGTTTTGTGACGCATCCCGGAAGGGCCTCGGGTGCGTATTGATGCAGGACGGCAAAGTTGTCGCGTATGCTTCCAGGCAACTACGGAAGCATGAGGAAAATTATCCTACTCATGACTTGGAGCTAGCAGCAGTCATCCATGCACTCAAAGAGTGGAGACACTTTCTACTGGCAAATCGTTGTGAAATATATACAGACCACAAGAGCCTTAAATATATTTTCACACAACCAGAGCTAAATTTACGACAACGACGCTGGTTGGAATTGGTCAAGGACTATGATGTCGGCATTCACTACCATCCAGGGAAAGCAAATGTAGTGGCAGATGCTCTTAGTCGGAACCCCAGCCCGGGCAACGACAGTCCACAGAACTTGAGGCCTGAGTTTCAGCAGGAGTTCGCTAGACTCAACATGCTGTTGGTCTCTGAGGGCAACGTATCAAATCTGGAGATACATCCCACCCTAGTGGAACAAATTAAGAAGGCTCGACATGGACATCCAAGCATCGAAGGTATAAAGAGGAAAATGGGCCTTGGCAAGGCTTCAGAGTTCGTCACAGACAATGAAGGAATATTATGGTACGGGGACAGACTTTGCGTGCCAAACATTGAGGAACTCAAGCAATAGATCCTAACCGAAAGCCACACCGCCCCATATTCAATCCACCCTGGAGGAACCAAAATGTACAAAGACATTCAGGAAAGATTTTGGTGGCACGGTATGAAAAGGGATATAGCCGCATTCATTGCTTGTTGCGATTCTTGTCAACGCATAAAAGCCGAGCATCAAAAACCAGCAGGGCTACTACAGCCAAACAGGATACCTGAGTGGAAATGGGATGAAAATGGAATGGACTTCATCGTCGGACTACCTCGATCACAACGCGAAAATGATGCCATATGGGTCATCACGGATAGGCTAACCAAGGTAGCACATTTCATTCCCGTGAAGACGACCTACTCCACTCAAAGGCTAGCCAAGCTTTATCTCTCCCGTATAGTTTGTTTGCATGGAGTCCCAAAGACTATAATATCCAACCGAGGCACTCAATTTGTCTCTAAATTTTGGGATCACTTACAACAAGCTCTGGGCACGCAACTAGCATTCAGTACAGCGTACCACCCTCAGACTGATGGGCAAACGGAACGCGTGAACCAAATCCTAGAAGACATGCTGAGAGCCTGTGTGCTCACCTATGGATCCAGTTGGGAAGAAAGTTTGCCGTATGCCGAGTTTGCCTACAACAACAGTTTCTAGGCCAGCCTACAAATGGCACTTTTTGAAGCATTGTACGGGCGGAGATGTCGTACCCCACTAAATTGGTCAGAAACAGGTGACAGTCGTATCTTCGGCCCAGACATGCTCAAGGAAGCCGAGGAGAAAGTTAAACAGATCAGGGACAGACTCAAGACAGCTCAGAGCCGACAGAAGAGCTACTACGATCGAAAACATCGTGAGGTCAGCTTTGAACCCGATGATTACGTATACCTACAAGTGTCTCCTATGCGAGGCCTGCAACGGTTCAAAATTAAGGGGAAGCTAGCCCCGAGATTTATTGGACCCTTCTGTATAGTTGCACGAAGAGGCACAGTAGCCTACCAGCTGGACCTACCCAAAGAGCTGTCAGACGTCCACGACGTGTTCCACGTCTCACAGTTGAGGAAATGTGTGAGCAACCCGGAGAAGCATGTATCTCATGAGAGCATTGATGTGCGACCAGACCTCACCTATAGAGAGCGGCCAGTAAAGATATTGGAAGAGTCTGAAAGGAGAACCCGCCAGAAAACAACAAAAATTTTCAAGGTTCAGTGGAGCAATCACACCGAGGATGAAGCAACATGGGAGAGAGAGGATTTTCTTCAGGCAGAGTACCCACATCTATTTAAGGATCAGCTGAAATCTCGGGGACGAGATTTTTCCTAAGGGGGTAGGTGTTGTGACACCCAAAATTTTTATTTGGCTTTTTCAAACTTTTATTTGATTTGAGGGAGGTTATTTAAAAAAAATTCTTCTAAAGAACTCTCCCTCTCAAAAACTTTCTTTTATGACAAGTGTTTTGTTTGGATTCACCCAAGACATGATTTTGGTCTTGGAAGTTTTTCCCATCTTATGTGGACTCAAAACCAAATGCTTTTCATTTGGGAAATTTTCTTTTGAAAAATCTTTTAAATAGCCCTATGGCGTGTGGAGTGATCTTTTCCCCTTTTCAAAAACTCCTCTTGCCATGACATGAGTGGAAATCCCCTCCCAAAGCCATCTCCCATCTTTGGGTCAAGATATACTTCAAATCCAGCAAGTTGAACCTCCCCATGAACTTTCTTCCATTTAATTCTTGTCAAAAACAATTTCTGCCCTCTACTTTGGCTCTTGGAGATTTACAAAGGAACTACCTTTTTTCCTTTAAGTTTTGCCTCCAAACCTTTTTCCCTGGCTAGTCCTTAGAGCCTTTAACCAAGATCCATGATGATCCACTGGTCTCCAGTTCAAAAATTTCAAACTGAACTTGCTGCAAGATTGGACCATATTTGCCAAATTTGATGAAATTCAATTGTTTTCTCCTCCTAAAAATCCAAGAAAATTCAGGCAGCCTCTGGATGCATTGAGAGGTCACCTCACCAAGTCCCAGCTCCAGAAAAAAAATTCTTCATGCCAAATCATTCCGTCGAACACCTGACGGGCACTGTCACTGTCAAGTTCAGAGATTCAGAGTTACAGTTTCAGTGAGCACTGTCGTTTTCTTCGGAACCTTTCCTCGATCTCGCCAGTAGCCTCGGTGGCGCCTTGCTCCCTGTTCCCTCCTTCTTATCCCTGTGTCGCACGATCACCTGGAGGCTTGCGGGCGTCGGCGACGAGCAGGAGGAGGTGCACCACCCCGTGAGCGACGGCAGCAGCGCACTTTGCGGCCGCCAGAGAGGAGCAGCGTTGGACGACGCCGTCCAGCGCCGCCCAAGCCACCAGAGGCCACCGCGTGGCCACCCACTCACCTGTGCACGCTGCAGTCCGTCGTCGTGAACTGGTAGGCGCGGAGCGCGCTCTCTGCCGCCGCCGTGCCCGTACGGCCGCCCCGTCGAGGATCGGCGCATTACGCCTAGCCCGACCGAGGTTTAGCGGGGGAACGGCACCAGTGATCCTCCCTGATGGTGCCTAGCCGCTTAAACCCCCTGCCCAACCTCTGCCTCGCCGTAATCGCTCGCCGGAGCTATCCCGTTCACGGCCACCCCCTCGGATCGCCTATAAAAGGAGGCCCCGAGCTTGAACTCGAACCCACACCACCTCTGCACACCACCAATACCACGCCAAGCCACTGGAAGAGCCCCGAGGGAGCCTTCTTCCCCAACTCCGGCCGCCTCGACCCGCCACGGGATCCAGCTCGATTCACCCCCGTGCGTGCACCCCCACCCCTCAACTCTTGCCAGTAGCCTCCTAATGCTTCCACTCTTCTGACCCGCGCATCAATTTGGAGTTTGCAGCACCCACCGGAGTACTCCACCATCGCCCGAACCACCGTCCGCCGGAGAAAGTGTTGCCGTCGACGTGGTGCTCTCCGACGGCCAAGTCCACCACCCACCGACGCGGAAGATCACCCTGAACCTATTGGTACCCTCCGATCTCTCTGCCTAACCGTGGTTCAACGCCGGCGACCACCGCAGCCTTCGGGCG
>NC_057796.1:296488546-296499584 GCF_018294505.1 Triticum aestivum
TCTTTACCCCCCTCAAACCGTTTTCTGTTAGCGCCTTCGGGCAAAATGCGTTTTCTCTTTGGGCTGGCGCATTTCATTCCGAACCGTTTTCTGTTTTCTCAAACAAGTCCCTGGATCTTTTCTGTTTCATCACAGATCAGTCCTTGGACTAAAACCCTTATATATTTTTAATAAAAGATGATTTTTGATTGATTCTTTTTCTGTCAGTCTTGTATTTTTGTCTAGTTTTTTATAGTATTTATTTGGAAAAAAATTGGAACAATTTTTATGCACGCGATGATTTTCATGTTAGTGTACGGTTTCGTTATACCGTAGGTTCCGGAGGAGGTGACGGAGCCGCGAACTTCGCCGAGCTAGACTCCGACTTCTCCGAACGAGGCAAGAATGTTTGAACCTTTGATATGATAGGTGTTTTTGCATGTTTGCTTGAATGGTTTATGCATGGCATATGAGCATCGGTGAGTAATATGTTGCATGCAAGGCAACTAACCCTGTGTCTCGAAGTTACTGTGATCTTCGATGAGAGATGACCTGATCATGTGGTGACATGAAAGGTAGTAAGATGGTATTGTTGTAGCATGCCAGTCTTACGTCATCCGATAAACTCCGACGTTAACGTGGACTGAGCCCCGTTACCCTTCTTCCCCTTTCGTGCTGCCACATGTTTTCTGCAAAGAATACGGTTTAGTAAGTTGTTAACCTCTTTCCTTGTACACACCAAATAGAGGGGCCGGGATGAGGGTTCCATGGCCCTGGATTAAAGCCAGTCAGGGGGCATGGGTGTTTCCGGTTGGGACCGAGAGGGGGGCACCCCTTAGAGCGCGCGGTATAAATTTGATACCATGCTACGCGAGGTTGTAGCCTCCCCGTCTCAAAGTTTTTCTTGAACGTTGCCGAGGGTGATTCCTGGCATCGGAATGTTGAATGGGTGTGTACTGGTTAGATGTGTTTCTCCTAAAACACCGTAAACGGAACTAGTCCCTTGTGACTACTGAAATCCGTTGGCTGTGGTTAAATAGTACAAACTCTGCAGAGTCAAATCCTTCCGAGTCATCGTGTCCATGGTCAAGGACCATGGCCAGTATATCCATATCTATGTCAGTCCTCGTGGTAAATCCCCGGTGAACAAGCTTGAGTGGTAAATCCCCGGTGAACAAGCTTGAGTGGTAAATCCCCGGTGAACAAGCTTGAGTGGTAAACCCTGTTGAATTGTTATTCCTGTGGATGGACTAACCTTTATTTATCTCGTATCCGAATATTCCCTTGCAATGATTTAAATTCATGAGCTACTGAAATATTAAGTTATGAGATATAAGCCCTTTATGTGATGTCGCTTAGACGTCCGACTGTGGCACTCTTGTCTTTTACTTTCAATATAAGTCCTTTATGTGATGTCGCTTAGACGTCTGACTGTGGCACTCTTGTCATTTATTTTCAATATGAGCCCTTTATGTGATGTCGCTCAGACGTCCGAGTGTGGCACGCCTGTTATTTACTTTTGATATAAGCCCTTTACGTGATGTCGCTCAGACGTCCGACTGTGGCACGCACTGTTATTTATTTTTCCATTATAAGCCCTTTATGTGGTGTCGCCTTGATGCCCGACTGCGGCATTGTTATTTCATTGTATCCTTTCGAGGAGTCATTCAGACACTCGATTGGCCTTCAGTATTATTTTGGGATTTCGGGAGGACTACCGCCCGACTTCCCTTTTATCTGCCATGCATTGCTATCTCATTCTCTGAGTGCGCTTTGTTAAGCTGTTCATATGCATCATGTTTACATTTGTTATATCTTATGTCCGAACTGTCTTGCGAGTACTTTCATAGTACTCACCTGGCTTGTTGATTTGGCCAGATGTTGACGAAGGCGATCTCATGGATGAAGAGTTTGATAGTGAGTCCGACGCCTAGAGGAATCCCAGTCAGTCCCGTGCGATCCTGGATATTGGTCACTTGTATTATATACGCTTCCGCCACCCACAATAAGTATCCTCGAGCCTCACTCCAACGCTCGATGAGCTGTAAGGTTTAGGAGTCATGTCACCCACTTCACTGTGACATATCCACCACCGCTTTTATTGAGAGTCAGTAGTTATGCCACCCTATCCGCCTTTATGTGTAATATTGGCGCGTTTGTAATAAATTGTTGAGCAATCTCCGCTCAACCTTGTATTATATTTAGTACTCCTGGTTTTTCTTCTGTGATCAAGAAATTGTCTACCAGTGAGGAGAATTCTTCTCTACTGGTCCGTAAAAGGGATCGGTTTCTCAATAAATATTTTTATTGGAAAACCGGTCGTGACAGCTCGTCATCACAATCCAGTTTGCTCCTCGCCTATTTAAAAGAATGAAATCTTGTGTCTTCTGTCAGCAGAAACATATGCAGTAATGACCATGAATAACATTAGTACATTACTTACGCGTAAGTTGCGGAGGAAGACTGGAAATTGTTTTGTGTCTATGGTATAATCTTTCCATGAAGGAAAGATGCGCACAAAGTTCCTGACAACAACATAAGCTTCGTGTTCTAAACTGGGAAGAAATGGAACAGAGGTCCTATTTGCTGCAATTGGGGCTCTCTCTGGTTCGAAAAGGGATTTGGCAACTGGATTTGGTATAATCTTTGCTGGAATGGGGGTTTTGCGTCGTACAGCTGGTGCTATGTCAACTGGCATAATCATACTGTTTGCTGCAGTTGGGGTCTGCTGAGTTGGGGCATCAGAAATGACCAGTGTAGTAGGGCTAGAGTCTGCTAGAGTTGGGGTATTTTGTGGGTCAGGTGATATTGCAACTACACCTAATGGGCTATTTAATTTATCAGGTGCCACTACCTTTTCCAAATACTTTGCTTGTGCTCCTCCATGATCAGCAATCGCCCTCTTCCTTTTGAACATCTGATACACAAGAACAACATTTGAATGGATAAATATGGTAATATGTACTGAAAATGGATAGGCAGGGCGTATTCACATACACGATGTGTAAACTAAGCTAATGGCAGTTCAACAAAGTAGAAGCAATGCAAAGCATCAGTTGCAAGATATGTGCGAGCAATGTAACCTTGGAAAGTTAGAGCAAGTACCTTGATGGGTGAATAAGATAGGGCATCTTCCTCTGACTCCTCCACTAGGGAGCTACATTGACTTATGTCTCCCTCTAGCTCAGAATC
Source organism: Triticum aestivum (assembly GCF_018294505.1). Lineage (NCBI taxonomy): Eukaryota > Viridiplantae > Streptophyta > Magnoliopsida > Poales > Poaceae > Triticum > Triticum aestivum. The sequence continues at coordinate 296,491,718 of NC_057796.1, forward strand.
ACTGTTAGGATCATATTCTGAGCATGAATCTGTAGGTGGAGAGCGTTTGCATTGCATTGCATCCAGACTTGATTTCAGTCCCTTAATGCCAAGTTTGACAGCCATGGCATCCTTCTGCTTTATTATTTTCATGCACGCAAGCTCATAATCATTATGATGTTGTTCAGAATCTGAGATTCATGAAAACATAAAAAGTAGTCAGATTATCTATGGAATGCATTGCGGATTCAACTCGGAGAGTGTCTCCCTATAAACCCCTGCATATGCAAAGTTCACCTCCCCAACCGTGCTGACCAGACCACACACAGAAATACAAACCCCTTATGTCTCTATAACAGGCAGGCACACATTTCAAAACTGAAGTAGGAACATTAGAATCATATGAAATTCGTATTTGAGCAAATAAACTAAGCAATTATGAGTGGCGTAATGTTTAGCTTCAAGGGTGGAGTGTTGGTAGTGCGACACAAAGCAAGTAGGCAGATTGTATTCCATGTAAAAGATCGAAACCTATGTAAAAGCTGGAAATGACACTTTCTTTCTATACAATGCAGTGTTCGTTACCCACACATGATGGAAGAGATCACATAGAGAAATACCAGTCACTCATGTCTACGGTTCCAGTATTTAGAAATAGGGTGGTCCACCCTAAAAGAATATTGACAACAAATATGACAAGGCAAGCATAGATGTAGTGAATCAATCATTTACTTGTGAGCTTACTAGGACAAGTATGCAGAATTGTAACTGCAGTAAGAGACCGTCCAAAATCTGAATGAACAAGTTTGTCTAGCACTTATTGTTTGCAACTAATCGACGTGAATAATTGGATATTATATCGAATGAGTAAGAAAGACAAGTAAAATTGTCAACAAACCTGGCTTGCAGTAGTAATCTGGGTCAATGTCACTACGACCAACAATCCAAAATGACTAGTTTCTGTTCCGAGGGCCGGAATTTTGAAAACCCTGTGAACCTTAGAGGTACTAAAGATTACCGAAATACATCTGAACCATTAAGTGTAGGTAGCACTGAGCACACAACAAACCCTAATGACAGTCCTGCCTAATGAGTAATGAATCAATTAGAAAATGGGTGATGAGGAGTGGGTGCTGAGTGTTGAGGACGTATCTCGGGATAAATCGGGTTGGCTTGGTGGGTGCTGCACGCCTGAGCCCTGAACGGACTGGGAAGGTAGGCACGGCGGCGCGCCCGGGCAGCGGTGACGCTGTTGGGCGAGCGGCTCCTGGCCTCCTGTTAGTCTGGCGTCTCCTCCTAGATTCATGTCATCCGGGGACGGCAAGTCGCCGGCGAGGCAGGCGGCTGGGGGCGAGTAGAGATCGGAAGCGCGCAGCAGAACAAAGGGGAATCGGGGCCTGGGACGACCCAAAATCCCAGGGTGGGCCGGCCCACCGTGGGCACCCTGTAGAGATACACACCCGAGCGGCGAACATGCATTTTCGAAACTAATTTAGGAACATTTAGCTGACCAATTAAACAACTTTGTTTAGCTTGATGGGTGGAGCAGTGTTATTATGACACGAAGCACGTATTCTGATCGTATAGTGATCATAAAAGGGGGAAACTCTAAGCATATTTTTTTTAGCAAAAGAGGGTTTCCCCTCTGATTTCTATTAAAGAAACCACCACGGAACCAACATGATCAATTAAACCGTATTGTGGCTGTGCCATGGCAGATTTGAAGCTGCAAACCGGAGAAATGATATTTAGCATCCATTGTTTGCTTCGAACTAAGAACTAAATTCTAAGAGCTAAAAAGAAAGTAGAGTAATCAAGTTAAGATCTATTTTCTGGTTGAGATCAAAAAGTTGAGGAGATATGAAGTACCACCTCTCTTGCGGCGCCGTGTAGGCATCGGGGGTGCGATGGCTGTCGGTGGCGTTGAAGCAGATCTGCGACGGTAGAAGGGTGCATCGGGGGATAAGTCCCATTGCGGTGGAAGAGAAGGTCGTGTGAGCGGCCCCGGCAAAGAGGACGACGGCACCGATGAAGCGAGAGTACGCGATGCAAGGCTATTGGTCCGTCGCCGTGGATGAGAAACATCCATCTCTAGCAGTGGACGACGCGGTCTTGGTAGGCGCTCCGGCATGGTGGAGGACGGTGGCGATGGATGTGGTGGAGGACGGCGGCGATGGATGGGGTGGCGGACGGAGGCTGGTGTGGGGATGGGGTGTTCTAGCACGGACGGTGTATGAATGGGAAAATGGAGGGAGAGGTACGGGGAACCATGTTTTTGGGACGCGCCTGTCTGAAATATGGGAAAGTTATGAACTTAGCCCCCGTTTAAAATTTGGACGTCTCATCGGTTGGGGATAGGACGGTAATCTCGCATCTCGCCAATATTTGCCCAGAGCGATTTCGGGAGAGGAGAGGGTGGTTTGCGCCCATGGTTGGCGCCCACGGTGTATGAACGGGGCTGACAGGTAGGGCGGTTGTGTCACGTCTGAGTGAAGTTACAAACCTGCCCCTATTGAAAATATTTGCCTACATCGATTTCGGCCGAGTCGAGTTTGTTTTGCTGCCCACCGTGTATGAATGGGGAATGGAGGGAGAAACAGAGGTCTTTCGGACGAGCTTGAATCAAATGAGTTTTGCCACCCATGTTTGACGCCCACCGTGTCGGAATAGGCTCAAAGGCGGTCATGTCACGTCTAATTGAAGTTACTAACCTACCCCTATTTAGAGCAGTGGAAATCGGGCCGATGGATTGTCCGTGTAATGGATAGACAGTAATTTCCATCTCCCAAACACTTGGCTTCGGGCAGCCGACGTGGGAGTGGACATTTTGTTGCTTCTTTCGAATTTTGGGACAATAAGCATCCACGTTTACCCTGGCAACTAAATTCGAATCCATTTTGTATTCCTATATGAATCTTTATAAATCATTCTATGTGTTTTTATATATCTTCAAAAGGACGACAAAGATGTATTCCACTGTCATATATGAATATGGTTTACAAATGTCGATACTCAAATTCAGAAACTAGAATCCAGTTTAAGGTGAATTCGAAAATTTGGAACACTTCATGTCCAACTCAAATGTCACACGCAACATAATGTGTACTCCCATTTAGATATGTACACAAGCGATGTATCAAGATTCAAATACCGAGTAAATCAACCAAGAATGTACAGAACTAACAGACATATAAACACTTATAGAGTATATGGATCAATAATATCAACTAACATACATAAGCAAGGCCGCTGTACTTTTTTTTGGCTACAACAGCATCCTTTTTTTAGCCAGCATCTTGGCCCTTTCCGATGCGTGCCACTTATGGTCCATCTATACTACTACTATTGCTGAATGCACATTCAGCCCGATTGGCATATTTGTAGGTCTGGCACAGCAATCCAAATGAAATGTCTCCGAGTCTTATCAATTAATACAGGCTTGTGCTCAAATAAAATTACAAACCAAAAAACAAAAAAAACAATTATTACATGATCTCTAAAACAAATGGTTTGATTGATTACATGAACAGACAACACAAAGGTTATTCAACTATGGAAAGAACATTTCACCTATGATTTACCAAGTAGGAATTTAATTTCCTTTTTTCCTTAAGGACCTTAACAATCTGGTCAGTCTCAGCTTGCTTCGTTTTGAAATCCACCAAATATTTAATGGTTGTCTTGAGTACTGCTTGTGATTGTGTTGTTTGCTTCCTCAACATGTCAACTTCATCTCTAAGTGCAGAAGCAGAATCTCTTTCTACCACTAGTTTAGCCTCTAGAGCATCAGCAGTTGGCAATTCATAATGCACAATTGGGCCGGTGCCACTGCTGTGGGATGATGCAACGTCCATGGGGACCTCTCTCTTTGATCTTGGGCTAACCTGTTTTGCCATTAAAGTTCCGATTGGATTCAGAAAAGTTGAAGTTAGCAAAACATCTCAACTGGGAGTTATAACAGCAAACCAGCTAAACAAACAAGGAATTAAAGAGTTTCAATTGGATGCTGAAAAGTAGTTATTAACATCATTGTAACCCGCTGTTGCAGCAGCAAAGCAGTTAAACAAACAAGTAGATATTTAAGTTAAGGCAAACAGGTAATTCTTAACAGTAAGTATCAAACACATAGATAGGCGCAGTCTACAATATGATTAACAGGCTGTACCATTATGTAATCAGTAGCAAACTAAATTAAGCCAAGCAACGTAATTGAACAATTTTGCAATAAGTTGCTAACTAAAATTCCGAGAAGCAGGTAACTGAACTTACGCTAGTTCTTTGTACAGGCACACTGCAACTTCTTTTTCGCTTACAAGGTTGTACGAAGGAGTCCATGGCATCAATTGCTTGGATACGCAGTCCCAATACTTCTTTCTTCCCACACTGCATGGGTAAGTCGAATGGTTAATCTGGTAAGATGGTGCGTCCTTGATATGTTATATGAGGACGTGTAGTCAGACTAGTTGTAGCCAAACACATCACACTGGCTTTTACTGTATATTTCATGCGATTACTTTTGGCATATCGAGATCTAAGCAATCTACAATAGGATGAAAAGACTGGCATCCTTCACATTATTGGCGAACTCAGTTCATAGAAACAAGCAATTCAACCATTCTGTGGGTAAATCAAAAGCGCCACCGGAATATTTTTCACTATCCAATCATACACGCAAAACGGGCGACGCCACCATAGGGGCTGGTATGGGCGGCCGCCTCCGGTGGCTGGAAAGTGTGCACCTAGTTTGAGTCGTCCAGGTTGGCCCACGCTAGTTTTGTTCGTCCCAACGCACAAGCAGGCAATGTAAAAAATGAAGAAAAATGTTTCAATTTGGATGGGCCAATAACATAAGTGCAAGGCAGGCCCTATAGCAGGCTCGCGGCCCAAACGAGCGGCTCCCATATCGATCGACAGCAGGAAAAATCCCAATTCATTCGCTCCAGCCTCCAGTCTGGTTCGCTCCTAACCTAGCCCCCGCTGGACAGACCGACACAGCACTTCCTCGCGCCCTCGTTGGAGGGCGGCCACCGGGCTTCAAGCAAACGGAAGGACAAGAAGATGAAGATCCAACCCTGGGTGTAGCCTGCGTGGGAGGCAGCGGCGGCAGCACGGGCATGGCATCGAGCTTGCGCAAACGGACAGTCGCAGCTTGCAAGAGTAGCATGCGCAACGAGCAGGTACATCACATCCCTGATTATATCTAATTCAACTCTTCAATTTCTGGCCAATAGTTAAACCTGACGGTGTTGTAAAACTGCTTGTATGTAGGGAATCTATGAGAAAATGAAACCAATTTCTACTTATTTTATAACTCCCCCAATCAATACTGAACTGACTGAATCTGATGTATCTAATCAAGTTTCTGGTGCAAACATACAAGCTCATGTTGTTCTTGAGCCTGAAGTGTCTAATGAACAGACTACTAATGAAGGATTTGATGCAAACATTTTACATGCTCCTGGTGATGAACATATAGTGTCTAATGAGGGATCTAATGCAAGCATTTTGCAAGCTCATTGAAGGATTTAATGTCTAATGATGACCTACTATGTTGAGAGAGACAGAGATTTGCAGGCATTGATGACAAGCAAATTATAGTGCATTTTCATAGCTTGAGGAAACGTCGAGGCCATCTACTAGAAAGTCCCCGTATCATGACAACATAGCATAAATACTTTTCTAATCTGTTGTTTGAAACTATTGGCATACTTGTGCAGGATAGATATATTGATATGCAGTTTGCGCACTGGTTATACATGCAATTACACTTCGATATTTTCAGCCAGAGAACGAATAATTCAAGCAGGTACAGACCATGTTTGTAGTCCTTGTACACCATGTTGCATTTTGTGTTTTTTGGTGCTTGCATCATTTAGTGTTTATAACTGAACTACTTTGGATCATTAGCTGGTTTTCAAAGTGCATGTAGCTTCACATTTCTCAAGTTATGTTGATTTCCGAAGTGCAAGTGCCTTCGTGTTTTTTAAGTTAAATGTTCGCCCTTGGTAACTTGAATTCATGGATCAGCCACAGCACACAAATCATACACGAATGCCAGTACGAATTAAATGAAATGCAGGGACTTACGCTAGCTCGTTGTACAGGCTCACTGCAGCTCTGCTTGCGCTTTGGATGTTCCATGTACAAGTCCATGTTACCACTTGCTTGGATGTGCAGGCCTGGTGCTTCTTGCATCCCCCTCTGCATTTTTGACACGGCGAATGGTTGGTCAAATAAGAGGAATCGACCTTGATGTTGTACCGGAGGACAGATACTTACAAGGTTATACGGGTGTGCAGGATGTGTACCAGATCCCGTAGCACCGTCATGCTTCGCTAAAAAATGGATTTGCCTGTTTCAGATGATATCTCCAGAAGAAATAAGAGTTAAAGTCAGAGTTGCATAGGCGTGTAAGCTAAGAGAGTAGTGAAAGGATATCCAAACATCGTCGGAACAGTGCACAAGGGAGTGATGTGTGGATACCTAGTTCGGGCCGGCGTTTGGGCATGCTCGCCTAGCTAGAGTGCGGGTCACATCAGAGCCGTTGAGGGTGATGCGCTGGCGTTGGCTGGCCGCGCACGGATGCAGATCTTGAGTGGCAGCGGAGCACTACGATGCGGTGGACGAGACCGTTGGTGAAGCCCCAACGGCCTCGAGGGGCGGAGGTGCGACGATGTGCTCGGTGAAGCAGCCCCGGTGAGCTGGGAGACGGCGTCGGTGAAGCGCACCTGATGCGGTGGAACTCGGTGTCTGTGAGGCACGTCGGTTGCAGCGGCCGACGTTGTCGATGGACCACCCGGTGCGGTGGACGAGGGCGTAGATGAGGTAGCTCCGGTGCGGTGGTGAAGCGCGACCGTCGTCTTCGTCGTCGTCGTCCGGCACAGAGATGGGGAACGGTGGGGAAAGAGACGAGATGAGGGGCGATTCGAGGATTGGCGGCGAATTAGGGATTTGAGCAATCTGGGCGCGTAAGGGGACGGTGGAGAAGAGAGATTTTGCAGGGCTGGAATTGGGGCCGCCAGATATTTCAATCCAAAACGTGGAAGCGCGAACTTATATTGTCGTCGTCCTTTTTGGGGGGGTGGCTAGGTGCTACGCGCCCGTCCGACACACGCGACCACCCCGACAGGACTATGCTTCGGTGCCTTAAGGCACCTGCCTTTGTGTCCATGACATGTGGGCCCAACAGGTGGCTGGCCCACATGTCAGTGACCCAAATGCAGTTGCCTTTAAGGCACCGAAGCAGCGTCCACCCCGACACGACCCTGGTCTGCCTGGTGCGCCTACATTTGAGAATGCAAACGGATCTTCTTTCATCTGCAAACGAATCTGTATGTATTACCATGCCCGTGTTTTCCTTGCAATAATTAGTCATTCGAAACGAGATACTCCATCCGTTCACTTTTGTAAGTTGTTTCAGACAACTTAAAATGAACTGTTTTGCACATTGTCTGAAATGTCTTCAAGGTCTTATAAAAGTGAACAGAGGGAGTACTATAAATTAATTAGTGAGGAGTTATTTGAAAAAAAAATCGAAACGGTACCCACGCTAACGTGGATTAGAGTGTGTGTCACATAATTAGTTATTTGAATTAGAGTGTGTGTCGCGTAGTTAGTTATTTGAATTAGAGTGTGTGTCACATAGCGATCTCCACTTCTAACGTGGATTTCGCATTTCACTGTATCCATGCTACTTTTTTAATACAAATTCATATGTATATGATGAACACCATGGTAGTGAGAAAACTTTTGGATGGATTCAAACATATGACCTACAAAATAGCACAACAAACTGAGTCAATGTCAACTTTTCAAAACTTAGTATGGCACGAATTCGAAATAATTACCCGTATGCCTGGTCCTTGGTTCAAATCTTACAATGTACACC
>NC_057796.1:296499594-296500518 GCF_018294505.1 Triticum aestivum
TTAAGGCACCGAAGCAGCATCCACCCCGACACGACCCTGGTTTGCCTGGTGTGCCTACATTTGAGAATGCAAACGAATCTTCTTTCATTTGCAAACGAATCTGTATGTATTACCATGCCCATGTTTTCCTTGCAATAATTAGTCATTCGAAATGAGATACTCCATCCGTTCACTTTTGTAAGTCATTTCAGACAACTTAAAATGAATTGTTTTGCACATTGTCTGACATGTCTTCAAGGTCTTATAAAAGTGAACAGAGGGAGTACTATAAATTAATTAATGAGGAGTTATTTGAAAAAAAATCGAAACGGTACCCACGCTAACGTGGATTAGAGTGTGTGTCACATAATTAGTTATTTGAATTAGAGTGTGTGTCACATAGTTAGTTATTTGAATTATAGTGTGTGTCACGTAGCGATCTCCAATTCTAACGTGGATTTCACATTTCACTGTATCCACGCTACTTCTTTAATACAAATTCATATGTATATGATGAACACCATGGTAGTGAGAAAACTTTTGGATGGATTCAAACATATGACCTACAAAATAGCACAACAAACTGAGTCAATGTCAACTTTTCAAAACTTAGTATGGCACGAATTCGAAATAATTACCCGTATGCCTGGTCCTTGGTTCAAATCTTACAATGTACACCGAATTGAAACATCGATATTAAGTCTCGTACTATGTACATTCAAATGTTGTTTTTAGCCCCCCCCCCCCGGCCAAACGTTACATACTTCCTGTATCGGTCAATCTTCCTCTCCTAACCACCTTAGGAAGCTATCGGTTTCCAACACATGTTCATTCTTTCTCTCCATGTTTCGATCTCTAAGTCTCTCAACTACACAACCCCTTTTTCCACTCTGTTACCAAATGTATTTACCTCACACACCCGCCATTGCACCCCATGCCGAGCTC
>NC_057796.1:296500528-296523318 GCF_018294505.1 Triticum aestivum
GTATATCTAGGTCACTCCCTCGAGACTGTCTCACTCTTTCTTTCGCACGGCGGGCCACACTCGCTCAATCTCGCTCTCTTTATCTGAGTCTCGTTTAACCTCGTTTTCTTTCACACACAAATGATATATCTCCCTATTCGGGCCTCGATCGACACACTCTATACTCTCTCACGCAGATTGTCTATCTAGGTCAGTCCATCCAAGCCGCCGCCACTCTTTCGACCTCATGGTGGGCCACGCTCACTCAATCTCTCTCTCTCTCTCTCTCTCTCCGTATGTCTCGATTGACCTCGCTCTTTCTCGGGCAAAAACGATGTATCACCATGTTTGATCCCAATTCGACCTATTCACATTGTATGCTCTCTCACGCACATCGTCTATCTAAGTCACTCTCTCCAACCCGTCTCACTCTTTCGATCGCACGGCGACCCTATGTGATCGGTTGACCTTGCTTCCTCCCACGCACAAAATATATCTACACGTCTGTGACTGGATCATCTCTCAAGCTCTATCTTACAGCCCTCACCCTTGCCAAAAAGCTCAATCGGACAATATCTCTCCAGAGCATATATATTTGTTCAATGAATGTCGGACCACACTCACTTTGTCTCTCTATCTATATGACTCTCGATTGACCTTGCTTTCTCACACCGTATCTTCCACGCGTTGAAGCTACTACCTCTCCATCCCTCGCAAAGCCGGAGCTATTTACATTGTGAGGGGCACTCCAACCTTGGATTAATTTGTGTAGGCATTTATTCCGGTCGGTTTAGATTATATTTTCGTAGCATTCGGCCCACAACTACTCCAAACACCGTTGCAACCCACACAACTCCCCTAGTTGATTTCCCTCTGGCTCGGTCATCGCTCTCTCGCACGTCCTTTCTCGCCTTCAACGTCGCACCTTGGTATTATTGAAAAAACTATGTTGTTCTCTTTAATTATTATAAATAAGCTACAAAACTACACACCGATAGTCCACTTGGAATGGAACAAATTTTGACCCACAAATTAAAGTGCTACAAACTACACATCGAGGGGCCCACACGTCATGAAACAAATTTGGACCCATATACAAATTAAAAAATAAAGGACGAGGATCGAACATGCGACCGGGCCTTCAAGCCGCACGTCAATAGGCAACATACGTAGAATAGCAATGTTTGTTGTACCCCCTTTGTTCACATAATGTTTTTATATTACCACAGCCTAATTAATGGATAACATGTAATATTATTTTTAGTACTATTCGCCTTCACTTACTGGTGGGTTCCATGTGTGCTCTCTCTCTCTCTCTCCTCCCCTTCTGCGTTTAGACGCACGGGCAAACAGGAAGAACTCGCGGGCGATGTTGCCGTTGACCATATCTGGACGCGTTCACAAGTCACGGCACCAGTTTCACGTACTAGCAGCACTAGTCAGTGTGTACGTGCAATGCACGTTAGTTTGGAAGTATATTAAGTGCATGCGGATATTAACTACTAGGATATTATTTGCGTGTTGTCATATGATTAGCACTATTTTTGGCATGAAATTAATTGCACGCTAAACGTGTTGAGCGCTCAACATTGAAGCAGTCTAGGTTGTTGGATGACAAGGAATACATGTGGCTTGATGACGTTTTATATTTAATTTGATACGGCTCTAGCAGAACATTCAATCGATCAAACCATACATTTCGTTCAGCCTGATTCCGACTTTAAATTATACAATGATCGATATAAAATAAACAGAAATGATAAACGTTCGGATTTTTAAGCATGGCAATCCGAACGTTTTTCATGGCAAATTTAGATTACGCAGCGGCGGCGGGGGCGTCTCGCGGTGGGAAGCGGATCCTCTGCCATGCTCTGTGTGTCGTCGGGCCACTGACCGACGGCAACGGCTGCGTCTTGCGCCGTTGTTGGCATACTCCTGGACGTTGGCCTAGCTTCAAGGAAGGCCAAAATGTTCTGGACTTCGGAGCGAGTCAACTGGCGGGAGGAGGCGACTAGCGTTGGTGCAAGGAAACGGTCGACGGCTGCCATCCATGCCGCTGAGGGGGGCACTGGCACCCGCGCGGGGACATGCGCTGTCAACGGCGCGGCGGAGACATTCGTGTGCACGGGCACCGGCACGGGCGCGCACGTCAGTGCACGCGGAGGCGCATGCGCTGGCAGGTGCACGGGCACCGGCACGGGCGTGCGCGTCAGTGCACGCGCAGGCGCATGCGCTGGCAGGTGCACGGGCGTGTGAAAGTCGGCGGGGACCTCGTGGAACCCCGTGGGATCAAGCTCGGCGACAATGTGCGGCTCCCAGCCCATCAATGCCACGGGGATGGGCGCTGGCGCAGTCGGGGCGACGGGAGCCGGAACGGGAGCGGGGACAGGCGCGGCGTCTTCCTACAAGGCCAGTTCAAGCTCGTCCCAAAGCGCCTTATGTTCTTGAGACTCCGGCTGGGTGTCTTCCTCAGGAAACTGGAACACTAAGGGCAGACCATCGTGATGCGGCATGGCATACGTTTAGGTCAGGCTAGTTGGAGGTAGACGATAGGAGAATCGGAGAGGAAGAGAGAGGATTGTAGCGATACCGAGTAGTGCGGGGTTGATTTTAAACTGCGGCGCCGGCGACATTAAAAGTGGAAGCAGTTGGGACGACGGTGGGCGGCGGAGCCTGGTCAAAGGGCTCGCCTTCCAGTGAGCCTGCACAGCGGTCTGCTCGCACGCCTCCCTGACAGCCGGCGCAGCGGTCTGCTCGCACGCCTCTCGTCGACTCACACGCTTGCTCGGACGGCACCTGCCGATGAGAAGCGGGGACTCGTGGCGGCACGTAAACGCCCGCGGTTTCAATAGTGAAAGCGTTCGCCTTAACATGACAGGTCTTTGTTCCAAAATACCTTGGCTCTTCATTTGTGCAACTTGTCATAAGCAGCTTGTCTCAAATTGAAGAAAAAACTTACGAAGTAATATTTGTGCCATATCACGTGACCATGCTTAGTTTCAAGAATTTATGCTCACTTTTGGATTTTCTGAAATTTAAGATCCAGGATTCGAAACAATATCATAACCTGCATCATGCAATAAATTTTCAAGCCGTACATTGTTGTATTTCTTAAGAAAGGATTTGGTCAAACATTTTGCTTAGTTAGACTTCAGACAAGTTATATATGCAGAGTAAAAGGATAATCCCTCCGTACCAGTGCATTGCCTGATATATTAACTCAAGTACTAGGCATGAACAAACGGGCTCAATTTTGTGCTCATCCTGGTGTAGTAGTAGTAGTAGTATTAGGCAATGCAGTTGACGGGTGACCTTGACGAGCGGCGACCGAGGGAATTGAACCGTGCTCGGCACGGTAGGTAACGTTGTCTAGTTACTAAAGCATCCCTCCGTTGTTCATCGGTAGTCATTGTGGACCGGGGACATGAGGGGAATTTCCTAGGGCTGGAATTCTGGCCGCCAGATATTTTGACTTGAAACGCTGAGGCTCGACTGGTTGGGGTTGCCTAATGTGCGTACCACGCACGCCACCGAAGGACACGAGCCCGGTTTTTTTTAGGATCAACACGAGCCAAGGTCTGGCTGGTACGCCGTTGGGTCCTACCATTCGAGAATACGAAAGGAACCTTTTAAATTGCCGAACGAATCTATGTGTATTACAATACCCGTATTTTCCTTGCAAATACTAATATCAACGTGGTAATTGATTTATGACGAGTTGTTGAATTAGAGTGAGTTTGTGATATAGTGATCTCAACGTGGATTTCACATTTCATGGTATCCCTAGTAAGTTTTCCAATGCAAATTCAAATTTAAAAGATGAACAATATGGAGGTGAGAAAACTTTGTATGTATCAAGCATATGACCACACACACACACACACACAGAGACACACACGCACGAACACAACAACAATCCAATAAGTATAGTGCATCTATTTTTCCAAACCATGCATGTATGACACGAATTCAAAAATACTCCTTCTATTCCTAAATATTATTCTTTTAGAGAGTTCAACAAGTGACTACATACGGAGCAAAATGAGTGAATCTAGACTCTAAAATATGTCTATATACACCCGTATGTGCCAGTCCATTTGAAGCCTCTAAAAAGACTAATATTTAGGAATGAAGGGAGTAAAATGTAAGACATCCATGGTCCTCAGTTCAATATTTAAAATGAACATGAAACTGAAACATGAATATTAAGTCTAGTACTACAGTACATGCAAATGTTGTGTTTAGGCGAAGCTATGATTGTCGGGGGTCAACCCCTCGACCTTAGATAAAATTGTGGAGCTCTGTTTAGGGTTGTTTAGATTATATTTGTCCCCACCCTCCCAACCACCGATTGGTTGTGCACCCCCACCCCTCCTCCCCGGGAGAATATCATGTGCCCCCATACCTTAGATGCTATATGCCGATACGAGTTGCTTGGAGCTTGTAGATCTGAGATATAGCAGCTCACATGATGTGTCTTAATATTTTTGCAGGAAACCTTGATGAGTTTGAGAATTGCACACAATTTGTACAAAAACTACTTAGATGCCCTTTGATCCCATATCCAACGACCTCGAAGCTCGTATCACCGTAGCATCTAAGATGAAGGAGGACATCATATTCTCCTGTATGTAAGAATATCATGTGCTACCACACCTTAGATGCTTTGGTGATACAAGCTCTTCGGAGGCGTTGGATTTGTGACCCAACACCTCCTCGGTGGTTCGAATGGTTTTTTGCAGAAAAGCCCCAAAAGAGTTCGGCCACTGCTTACAAGCACAAAGACTGCTCAAATGCCATTGGATCTCAAATCAAACGACCTCCAAGCTCGTATCACCGTAGCATCCAAGCTGCGATAGCACCTTATGTTTTCTCGCATGGGAGAGTATGAGGTGCTCCCGCACCATAGATTCTATGGTGATACGAGTTCACTGAGATCTAACGGCCCACAGTAGGAGGTTTGAATGTTTTTGCAATATACGGCTGATAGAGTTTGGGAAATGCGCAGAAAGTACAAGTACTACGCATGTGCCATCTGATCACTGATCATATGACCTAGATGCTCATATCACCGTAGCGGGTAATTAAGCTACGCGGAGCACCTAATATGAGCACCGGGGAGCCGTTGGATCGAAGATGCAGCGGCACACACGAGGCATGAATGTTTTATTTGCAAAAAAACCTTTGGAGAGTTTGCAAATTGCGCATAATTACAAAGACTACTCCCAAGCCATTGGATCTCACTTCCAACGGTGTAAAAACTCGTATCACCATAGTATCTAAGCTGCGGGGTGGATGTGATATTCTATGTCGCTGTCATTTTTGTTTCTAAACTTGCAAAATACGTGTAACTCGTGCCGTTACTTGTCTAACCGCGCAAAGTGTTTGTTCAAAAAAACCATCCTACACTGAAATATCGGAACAACACACGGGGGTCCCACTTGTCATTAATCAAATTTGGACCTAAAACTAACAAATCTTAAAGACGAGATTCGAACTGGCAACCTGGACTACAAAGCGTAAGTCGATAGCCTGAAAAAACAAACGGTTGTTGGCTTTGTCCCATAACTTGATTTTATACAGTACTTGCGTTGAGTAGAGTAGAGGGAGTGCCTCGTCAACACGTGCATGACCGTTGTCTCACTTACTGGTGGGTCCCAGGTCTGCGATCTCAATCTCTCTTCTCTCCATCGTCTAACCTTTGCACGGGCACACACGAAGAGCGGCACTAGCTTGCCGTGGTGTTATTACAACTAAAAAAAAGCTTGGAAAATAGAAGAATCGCCTAGAACAAGAGACGTTGTGGCTGGTCGAGACGGAGCTAACCACATCTATCCTCTGTGCCACGTTTGCATGATGAAGCTGTGTGGCTAGTGGGGTGTTTTCGACCGACTGGCCGGGTCCCGAGGTTGAACCATAGGTACTACGTCTGATACAGTATATTTTTACACGCACATTTTTCCTCCGTGCCGAGACGTGGCACACCCACCGCGCGGTTTCGGGGTCCTCCCGGGTGGTGCACGCATATATTCTTCCTGACGTGGGACGCCCTACTGCGCGTTTTCTAGGTCCTCCTCGGTCGGAGCGCCGAAGCAAGTAAATGAGTCGTCAAATCACGAAAGACCACCTTTCCCGCCGAGTACATCAGTGAAGCACGATGGCTAGCTAGTTGGGCTAGTTTGACCGATTAGCTAGGCCGCCGCCACATTTGTTTTTTCACCCCTTTTTTATCTACTTGCCGGCAGGTAAATTTAAATATCCACCGCGGCGTTGCTCTGGTGTTTGGGCCCGGCAGGATTTTTAATTTTTTGATTGACGGGAGCAGGCGCGGCAGGATTTTTAATTTTTTGATTGGTGGGAGCAGGCGCGGCAACAATTAGTCACGATGACTCCGCCTGTAAAAACCCACTGCTCCCTGATGTGAGAAGTCGTCGACTGGTGTTTTACCGTGGTGAAAACCAAAAGATTCCCCGCTCCCTCCGCCTTCCCGTAGATTGCATTGCCTTTCAGCTGTTTTGCCCCCTTTGCTTCCTCTCCCCATTGCTTCTACCTGGTGCCATGGCGGCCCAGCAGATCACGGAGTCCGAGGTGAGGCACCTGACACAGGAGCTCCATGCCAAGGATGCGGAGCTTAGGGCCAAGGACGTGGAGCTCCGTGAGCTCAAGGAGGAGAGGAGTGCCATGCTCCTCCGTTATGTGCGGGAGTTCACGGAGCTTCAAAAGCGGCAGGCATCCACCACAAAGATGCTCGAGGCATCGGCGGCGTTGCTGCAGAAAGCAGGAGATACGATAGGCCATCAGGGGAGCCGACTGGAGCGCGAGCGGGCCGATCGTGACGAGGTCCAGGATCGCCTCAGCCACTTGGTGAACCAAGTTGCCACGCACGTGTTGCGGCTGCACGATGCCTACCGTCATGCCAGCGCGACGATGCCGGTCGTCGGGCTAAACTCGTTCGACCACCCGGTCGACTTCAACGAGCTGCGGCTTCCTGACCTGGTCTCCTTCTTCACCTATATCTCCGAGGAGCTGAGCCGTCTCCGCGCGATGGTGGGGGCTGAGCTGGACAAGGAGGGGTTGCGGGCTGCCGTCTCCGTTGCCGGGCGAATCCTTTCAGGGCTCCGTCACCGGAATCCATTCGTGCCATTGGACGCCGTCTTTGATGAGCTGGCTCCCATCGACCGGGAGCGGGCTCTACGGGCGGTTGCACCCTGCATCACCAACGTCGTGCGCCTCAAGAAGCAGAGGAACTTCGGTGGTGTTTAGGCGCCCTCTGCATGGGCATGTCCATGTCTCGGCGCAACATGACCGTTGGATCAAACTCAGACGGTGCATATCAGTCACTGTAGCACAAAGCATGTGGGTGTGTTTGGTTGCATTCTCATCTCAATATAGTTGTTTCCTCTTCGTGTATTTTTGTCAACCTACTAGTGTGGACTCATGCACCCTTCATGCACTTTGCCAAACACCCAAAAGTGGCCGAGAAGGGAACTTTTGCTCCCATCCCGTGCACCCTTCATACACCCTGCCTAACACTATTCGTGCTTCATATGGTTCATGTTTCGTGGAGTACTGTAGCACCGTACTCTCTGTGCGCTGTGGACCTAGTTCTATTAACATTGATCTCACTGTTCATTCTCGACCGGACAGTCGAAAAAGCGGTACTATGTTACATATAGGAGTAGTTGACATGCGCACAACATCATTTGTTATCGTCATATCTTACTACACTAGCAACAAGATTGTGTAGTACTGACGTATGAACCACTGCACATGCCTAGTAGTAGGAGCACTGTGTATGTTCAAGTGGCTGCCGTGTTTCGCACTCCTCCGTCGTAAGAGTGGAAACGCTTGCTGTAATCATTTTTTTCTTCAGAAAAACAGTGGACACGCTCTACCGTGCGGATCCTCCTCCAGCCATGCACTAAATTACTCACTTTCGCCGACGTGTGGGACAGCCAGCACCTGGGTCCACCAGCCATGCACTAAATTACTCCGTAGTAGAGTGACGGTAGACTACCCCGATCGAACCGCCGCAGTAATGCCCAATGAGCCGTCAAATCACAAAACCCCCTCCTTTCCAGCAGTAAGTTGGACGGACGAAGCAACCATCATTTCACTCTTCTCTCTCAGCTTCCTCTCTTGAAGAAAACCCCCACTCGCTTCGCTTCTCCCTCATATCGTTCCTCCTTTCACTCTTCTCTCTCAGCTTCCTCTCTTGGATGGACGCCGGAGCACCGGCCGACGTGATGTCTATGGCTCTGGCCAAAACCGTCGAGGCTCATGTTACGAAGAAGCGCAAGCACCCCGCCGAGACTACCGCAGACAAGCTCAAAGCCATTGCCCTGTCCAAGCCCCCCTCTCCGGGATCCCTCATTAAGCAAGTCCAGGTAATGTCTCTTGTTGACGATCTTTTTCTCGATCTTGATCGTGTTTTTTCATCTAACACGCAGTACTAGTACTAGTAGTACAACTTTCTGGGTGATCTTGCATGTGATTTTAGTGTGCCAAATGACGGTTCTAAATCCCTCTTTTGACCAAAACATGCGAGAGGTTGACACTGATTTCTTATAGATTACTTTCAACTACTCCCTCTGTCCCAAATTTCTTGTCTTAGATTTGTCTAGATACGGATGTATCTAATACTAAAATGTGACTTGATACATCCGTATCTAGACAAATCTAAGACAAGAATTTTGGGACGGAGGGAGTACTTTATGAACATCAATGCTACCTTTTAAGAGGGTATATTTGCCTCAGTAACTTGTGTTATGGATATTGCATGTAATCCCTCTGCTCTCATGCCTTTGAAGACATGTTCTAGTGTCTTTGTTCACTCATTTCTGTGCGTATATGTAGTCATATATGGAGTATAATATCGAAAATCATCTTATATTTCTGAACGGAGGTAGTAATAAAATGTGGTTTCTGTTTGAATTAGAACCAGGTCCGCGGTGGAGATGAAGTTCTCAAAGTCATGCCGTGTGAACTGGAAGACCTGATGATGAGTTCTATTGCTGAACTATCCAGCTGCTGTGTCCTTGTCGCCACGTGTCCTGAACTAGTGTTTTCCTGTAGCATTGTTGTCAGGCGTTTTCTCGAGGCTGTACTTGACCACAACAATTTCTTGGTTGTGCCTTCGATTACGAAGGGTGTGGTTCTTGTAAAGCTTCCCAACAAATCTGATGCGGCCTATCTTCATCATCATGTTTATGAGTGGAAAGACCACTCTGTTAGGTTCTCCAAGGTTGACAAGATGGTGATGGTGCATGTAGACATCTCACACGAAGTCCATGGCCTAGTCAGTTATGCGGGGTTCATCCCGTAGGTCGGTGGCAAGAAATAGTCTGCAGAGTTTAGTTAGTGCAACTTTGCTTGTCTGTAGTAAGTACTATTGTTCAGTACTTGATTTGTGTTTGTGAACCCTGTATTGTTTATTAGTACTGCCGCTTTTGGTGTGTGAATGCTCTATGTTAATGTCTATGTTAATGTCTGTCCACTCAATTCAGTCTGTATATTTTGAAGTATCCAGATCATATTTTTTGTGAGGACGGTTTATCAATTATGGTTACACTCCAATATCTGTATGCATTGCAGGGTTTATCGCACCCACCAGGATTTCCAGTCCCATGGATGTTCGGTCCATACGATTTGTCACGACCTTTGGACTGTCCTGCTTGTGGGAGTAAGCGGGGCCCCTGCATGCCACGCGTAGTTGGACGATCAATCTTCTGTTTAGTACTTCAACATAGTGATTTCCTGGTAAGGATTCACTCGTGTCACATCAAGTAAATCTTATTGATTTACTGTCTAAATCTTATTGATTTAATGTCATGTTTTCTTTCTTTTCCTACAATTTTACGATGCAGGTTTTGCCATGTGACATTCATCACAGAATAAACCGTTTGGTTTGCTCTACGATGGCTATTTTTGCAGGTTTCACTTCTTATGTCGTGTCAATAACGAAGGCACTGTCCATCACTTATATTACTGGAAAAAATTGGATCAGTCTGTTGTCTGAGTACAAGCTGAATCCCTATGATGAACTGCAGTTTGGTTTAACAAAAACGCCACAATTAGTCCTTCTCGCGTTTAAAAGAAATGAAGAAAAAACTGGATCACGGTCACGGATCCTAGTCAAGTTAGAAAGCTGATCATAGCAGACCAGATACGATCGCCACTGTCTCGCACAGATCGAGCACCGGCAGTTGCTCTAGCACTGACAGCGGCAGCAACTCAGTCTGATCCAGCTGAGGATTGGGCACCGACCGCGTCAGCGGATCAGTCTAATCTACCGGAGGATCGGGCATCGACACCGGCACCTGCTCCGACACCGGCACCAGCTCTACAAGGAGCACCATCTCCGGCAGCAGCTGCGGCTTCGGCACCTGCACCAACACTTGCACTTGCATCTTCTCCGGCCCGTGCAGTTGCACCGGCAACAGACTGGGCTGCAGTTCGCACTTCATATACCAAAGTCCTTACAAAAACTGACATGTCCACCTTCTTGGTAAGCATTGGCCGCCCAAGTGCTTCGTTCTTTTTTCTTTCCATGTTGTTTCACATGATTCACTCTGTTCATCTAACTGTTTGGGTATGTCTTCTTGTTTGCAAACAGAGAATTCCTAGAGCAACGAGGGAGTCGTTCAACAATCTGGGCGACCGCGGCCAAGTTTCTCTTACCATGTGCAGCCTTGGTGTGAATGAACCTGCTCAATATACCGTAAGTACAAAGGATGGTCGCATGATGATTGATGCTAAAGGATGGTCAAAGTTCAAATCTAAATCATATCTTGCGGTAGGGGATGATGTCAAAATCAAACTTTCTCGGCAAGGAGAGCTGGTCCAAATCAACTTTGAAATTCTTCAGTAGCAGCACGCAACTGCCGAACTGATCTATCCTCCGAGAGATTTTGATGTAATAATCTGGCATGGTGAAACAAGTGTCCTGTGTGTATAAGTAGTACGACAGTATTATTTATCACATGGTATATTGTTGATAGAATTGCAACTCTGATTGCTGGTTAGGAACTGTCGTTCGATTTCATTCCAACAGCTGTCGTGCTTTATTCAATTTTGTGTATTCGCCTTGCGACAGCATCTAAAACCAGCGCCGTACCGATCGCTTGCAATATGAAAAGCGCTGAGGTAGAACACATGGGCCCCCAAACATGCAGGGTCGGCCTGCGGCCCAAAGTCCAGAACCGTGAGCCTATCTGAGTATTATATTCTCAGCTGAACCCCCATAAAAAAAGCTGAACCCCCATAATGCCCGTGCGTTGCAGAGGGAGTATATTTCTCGGCAAGGTGAGCCTATGATATAAAAGATTTGTATATTTCTTTACAGAGGGAGTATCTCTCTGTCAAAAAAATATATTTATGTGTAACTAGTTACTCTTGTCTTTCTACTTCCTTTCGCTGATATGTGGGGCAACCGGCAACGGGGTCCACGTGCCATATGCACAAATTAGAGTGCACAACTTCACGGTAGACACACCCCGGTCGTAGTGCCGCGGTAATGCCCAATGAGCCGTCAAATCACAACCCCCCTTTCCAGCTTTAGCACTAAGCTGGACGGACGAAGCGGCAATATTTCACTGGGCCTGAATCCCCTTCTCCCTCGTCTGCTTGTTTAGAGAAAACCCCCTCTCGGCGATTGCATAGGGTTTTCTCATGGAGAACCAGGTACGAATTCTTCATCCATCCCCGATAAATCCAAGTCCCTTGGTCGCAGGTAATCCTAGGATGGCAGCCGCCACCGTTGATGCATTTTTGTTCCTACTGAATCTAGTGTGTTTCATTTGCAGTGCCCAAAGTGCGAGTACCCTACAGGTTTCTGCGCCCTCGGCGAGACGCCACACTTGTTCCTTCTCATCCTAACACAGCATTTTGAAACGCGCACAGTATGTTCCTAGAATCCTCTTTTCTATCCGGGAGGGTGGGGGTTTTTTGAACATGTTGTGTTCTCATATTATTTTTCCTGCAGTGTATTATTTGCTCTGCCAGAACACATGTACTCAAGATGCTCGGCCTTGCCATAACTGAATACACTAGTTTAATGGTCACAGTGAAGACAAGCCATGGACATAAGTTCCGAGTTGGGTTCATGAACCAAGAAGATCGCTGCTTTTTTATGGGCGAACTTGGATAAACTTTCTCAAGTGTTACGGCCTAAAAGTTGGCGCACGAATGTTGATGGAAATAGCAGAACCTGGTCTCATCTTCACTGCGATCTTCCACCCCGACGTCGTTCCAATTGTTCATCCATGTTAGTTTTGTATCTGGTTCTTGCTTGTTGCCTCGATTACTTCTTAATCCACCTATTCTGTCTAACTAATCACAATTTAACTTTAGAAGTAGCAATGAATCTCTCACGAACATGCTACTTCTAACTAATATTTTCTTATAATTGGTGGCACATGTAGGTTTTTTCAGAGTTAAGCAGTCTGCTCGTTTGTTACTCTGTAATAACTCGGCTGTTACTAATGGCACTGAAGTTGACTGGATCGACATCCACAAGTTCCTATACTTTATTGATCGTCTTGAGGTCCTTGTGGGGCGTTTCAATGGTGGAAGGCCACGTGGGATATGTGTGCCACTGATGCACTCGTTGAACAGGTCCAACTGTGTCGAGAAACTTATGGTACGAGCTGTTTTCTGTTATATATGTTGTTCATAAACTATTGCTTATACACAGTTTTACAGTTGTGATCTTCTTGAAACAGGAACTGTCGAGTTCTATTGTTCCTATACAGATGCCTGACCATGGTCGGGTCAGACTTGCGCTTGGTCACAACATGATGTTTATGTCGACCTACTCAATTCCCCTTGGAGGTGAAAAGATACTTATTCATGGGTGGTCTCAAATAATGAAGGCCCGTCCATCCTGGAGAATAGGACAGAAGATTATGTTCATGCTTTTCCATGGCTCTAAAGCGAATATCCTGTTTATTGACCACGTTGCGAGATGAAGCCGCTTTCAGAAGGTTGTGGATGCACGGGGTGGCGCCTGGGCCTTGTCCTGGGGCTTGGCGGCCTCACCCTTGGTTAACTGTAGGCAAAGTAGCACTGTTCGAGGCGTGCTTTGTACGGTTGAACCTGTATAAGTACTCATACTGCTTTCAGCTTTGGTTGTTAAGTGCCCCTGCTGGTTTCAGTCAAGGTTGTTAAGTACTCCTGCTGCTTTTACAGTCTGTCGTGTTTCTTCAGTCCTGTCTTCCTCCAGCCGCCAAAACCAAACCAGCGCCGGCGGGGCCGCCTGCTTCCGCCTCCCACGGCTAGCTGCGCCTCAGCGCACGCATCGCCGCCCCACCGTCTCCTAACTCGTTAACGCCGACGTCCTCCGCGCGCTTTGGTGCGCTCGCCGCGGCGCCACCCTCTCGCGTTGTCAACATGGTCAACAAACAACAGGAATCGGCAGAAGTACGTGGAGAGGATGACAGTAGGGGCCCACCACGTCAGCGTATGGAAAAATAAAATGCTTCCTCCTAGTGTTTTCCTGACATCTGGAACCCACGACATTGTGAGCGTATATAGTCAATAGACAAGAGAACAGCACAAGATCGGCTGACACCTGGGACGTAGCTACTCGAGTAGTATTTTTTTTGTTTGGTATTGTTGAGACGGAGCAGGGTTTGAACTGGGTTGTGGCCCGTCTAGCCCAGGCTTATATTTTATGTTCACCATGTGACCAGCCCAGCTATTTTTTCTTTGTAAAAATGAGCCCAGTTTATTTTTTCTGAAGAATACCCAATCCAGGCCTACTTATTTTTCTACGCCCTGATGGGCTGCAACTCTTTCAAGACGCCTGCAAATCTTGAAAGTAATATGAAATGGGTTGTAAATATAAAAACAGATGACAAATTGGCAATTACTTTATAATTTCTGATTTTTTTTCACATTTTCAGATTCCTATTTCACTGGGCATTAACCTAATTTAAATATATCTTCAAAGTACTTTAAATCTGGCTCGACATTTCGGTATTAAAAATAGTTTGGAACCCACAGAAATATGCGAAATTGGCCCTGGCCAACCAAAAAAACGACTGCAATAAATTGCATAAGAAGTTGCCATGAGCTATATATAAATTATTAAAAAAAAGAGGGAGTGGTCTGACTTGTGGGCCTGTTTAGTTGACGCGTATGCAAGATTTTTTTAGTTATTATATAGGTCAACAAACGATTCTAGCAGACGTAACCATTGGATGTCAATCCAACGGCCGTCGTGTTTCTTCAATCTCTGATCTTGTTGCTCCAGCCGCCAAAGCAGCGCCGGTGGGACCGCCTACTCCCGCCTCCCGTGGCCGGCTGTGCTACCGCGCAGGCCTCAGCGCCCCGTACTACTCCCACCGCTAGCCAGGGCATCCCTCTACTCACCCACACCCCCTGTTATTCTGCGGCGACGGCAGCCTCACACCGCAGCCGAACCGGTGAACCCTCGTACTCCTCTCTGCGCGGGCTTCCACTCCCGCGTCTTCCCCGGCTCCGCGTCGTCCCCTTCCTAGGCCTCGCCATCGTCCACCACCATGGTGCTCTCGGCGCGGCGTGGTCAATGTGGTCAACGACCGACTTCCATCGGAAGAGTACTGTACGTGGAGAGGCTGACAGCTGGGTCCACGGCAGCCGCAAGGAAGTGCCTCCTTATTACGCGGAAAATAATTATTCCTCCACCTAACAGCAGGGACCCACCGGACGGGCCACCAGTATTTCGTGAAAAAAATGTTTCCCCTGACTGCTGGGACCCACAAGACGGGCCACCGTATTTCGTGAAAAAAACGTTCCCCCCGCTGTCAGCTCGGACCCACCGGAAATGCCTCCTTATTACGCACAAAAAATGAATACCCCCTGCTAGCTGGGACCCACCTTGGTGGGAGGCTGACTTATGGGCCTACTAAGTTGACTGGGACGGAGGCCTTTGTCAACTTTAGTCAATATATGAACGATTCTAGCTCCAGTGACTGTATGATGTCCAACCAACGGCCGTAGTGCTTCTTCAACTTCTGGTCTTCTTGCTCCAGCCGCCCAAAGCAGCGCCGGTCGTGCCGCCTGCTCCTGCCGCCCATGGTCGGCTGTGATGCCGCGGAGGCCTCACCGCCCCCTACTACTCCCACCGCTGGCCAGGCCATCCCTCTACGCACCCACACCCCCTGTTATTCTGCGGCGACGGCAGCCTCACACCGCAGCCGAACGAGTGAACCCTCATACTCCTCTACACATGGGCATCCACTGCCGCGTCTTCCCCGGCTCTGCGTCGTCCCCTTCCTAGGCCTCGCCGTCGTCCACTGCCCTGGTGCTCTCGGCGCGGCGTGGTCAACGTGGTCAAGGAATGGCTTCCATCGGACGTGGACTGTACGTGGAGAGGCTGACAGCTGGGTCCACGGCCGCAGCAAGGAAGTGCCTCCTTATTACGCGCAAAATAATTATTCCTCCACCTGACAGCGGGGACCCACCGGACGGGCCACCGTATTTCGTGAAAAAAACGTTTCCCCCTGACTGCTGGGACCCACCAGCTACATCTTCGCACGCAAGGAAGTGCGTCCGGAAAAAAACGATTCGCCCCCTGACTGCTGGGACCCACCAGCTACATCTTCGCACGCAAGGAAGTGCGTCCGGGCAAAAAAACAAAACGATTCCCCCTGACTGCTGGGACCTAGCAGCTACACCTTCGCACGCAAGGAAGTGCGTCCAGGCAAAAAAACAAAACGATTCGCCCCCCTGACTGCTGGGACCCACCAGCTACATCTTCGCAGGCAAGGAAGTGCCTGATAGTCGGGACCCACCTGGTCGAAGCGTACGTAGCGTTGTCATTCTGGTCGCGAACGTGTACGTACATATATACTGGTCGATGTAGAGGCGCACACGTGTCGTAGTAGAGGCGCGTACGTGTCGTAGTAGAGGCGCGCACGTAGCATGTACACGTACGTACAGCGGCCAGGGTGCAAGAAAGAAAATACGGCCACGTACGTACATACGGGTAGGGTCTCGAACGCCTACTCGCGCATACGTACGGCCAGGGCTCGTGTACATGGCTGGGTCGGAACGGAGAAACAGCGTCGTCGTCGTGTTCATGGGGAGGCAACGGAATGCGTCGTGTTCATGGGGAGGCAACGGAATGCGTCGTGTTCATCGGGAGGCAACGGAACGCGTGGGAGCCAACCGGTTGGGTCGGAACAGAATGCGTGGTCGTGTTCGTCGGGAGGGCTTGGACGGAACAGGCGATGGAAACGAGGTCTGGCGTACCGCAAAATGGAGGAAACGGTCTTGTGTTCGACCGACCACGTTCAAAACGGGATCCTGTTCATCGGGAGGGGTCTGGCGTACCGCAAAACGGAGGAAACGGACCTCCTACGGTCAGAACGGGGGTCCTGTTGATCGGGAGGGGTGTGGTGTACCGCAAAACGGAGGAAACGAACTTGTGTTGGAGTGCTACGGTCGAAACGGGGGTCCTGTTGATCGGGAGGGGTGTGGCGTACCGCAAAACGGGACTCCACGGGATACTGTTCATCTCCACCGTCGACCTCCTCCAGCCTCCACGGGCTACCGTCGACCTCCTCCAGCCTCCACGGACTCCTGTTCATCCAGCCTCCACCGCGCGCTACTCCACCGGCTACTGTTCAACCACCCCTCCACGGGCACCCCTCCACCGTCTACTGTTCATCCAGCCCTCCACACCACGGGGTCCTGTTCAACCACCCCTCCACGGGCACCCCTCCACCGTCTACTGTAATTTTTGTAAATGTATACAGTAGATTTGTAATTTACAAACTAATTCAAGTCATTTTAAGCTCAATCATATGGATGTGAAGAAGGGATGTTAGGGTACTATAGCTTCC
Organism: Triticum aestivum; assembly: GCF_018294505.1. Taxonomy (NCBI): domain Eukaryota; kingdom Viridiplantae; phylum Streptophyta; class Magnoliopsida; order Poales; family Poaceae; genus Triticum; species Triticum aestivum. The sequence goes on from NC_057796.1 coordinate 296,517,337, forward strand.
CTGACATCCCTTTGTGATGTTAGAGGATCTCATTCCCGACCCCTCGGGCTCTCCCCTGCCACTCCACTCGTCCCACTCCCTCTGGACGCTCCCTCTCCCTGGTTGCCCTCTCTCTCATGCGTGAGATCCGACCTCACCGAGCGCCATTGCCGTCGCCCCACCTTGCACCATCGCGGCGACCGCCTCCCCCGCGCCCCTCCAGCAAGCCCAGCCGGTCCATCGTTGGCTCCTATGATGGCCACGGCCACCAGCTCGCGCTATGAGTCCCTGCCTCGTCGGGTCCGCGTCACCTTCAACCTCTGCACCCGCGGCGTTCTCCGTTGAATTCGGCGTCGACCGGTCGTCCCCGAGCCCGCTTTGCTCACCTGCAGGTCCCGGTGAGCTCCTAACTTCTTTCCCCCACCCCTCTCGTCGACGTTCGTACCCGTAGCCGTCATCCCCGCTATGGCCGAGCCCTCCGCCGCGTACGCTCGTCGTCGGCGTGGTTTCAGTGACCCGTTGGTCATGCGCGCATGCCCACTTGCTTTGTTGGCCCGCGTAGACGCCGTAGGTACCTCACGTCGTTCTTTTTGCTCGCCGTAGCCTAGATTCCTACGACGCCCGAAGTCCGGCGTCCGCTGCGGTGCTCGCCGCCGTCACCTCCGGACTCGTAACCACTCCGGTTGGACGCGGTGTCATCTTCCCATTCGAGCGCGCCAAGTCGCGCGAAAAACGGACGCCCGTAGGCGAATCCCGACGCTCCCCTGGCCGCTCTGTCGTGGTTTCGGCTCGTCAGAGCCACTCTGGCGCCGGCGTCCGACGTAGCGCCACGTGTCCTCCCCGTTGCCAATGACAGGTGGGCCATGTGGGTCCAGTCAACTTGGTTGACCAGTCAGCCGTGCTGACTAGGCTCACCGTGCCACTGACTGGTGGGCCACCGCCCCCTTAATCAACTAGATTAACAAAATTAATTAGATTAACCTAATTTCTCACTGTCCAGTGGGCCCTAGCTAACTAACTAGTTAAATTAGTTTAGTCTAAACTGCTAAACTAGCTGTGTCAATGACAGTGGGGTCCCATTCGTCAGGTTGACCCTAGTCAACTCAGTTGATTGCTGACATCAGGCTGATGCCGTAATTCTGTTTTCCGAATTAAATTAAATAATAACAATTTCAGAATATAATTAAAATTTTAGAAATTCATAGAAATTAAACCGTAACTCGGATGAAAATGTTTTCTACATGAAAGTTGCTCAGAACGACGAGACGAATCCGAATAAGCGGTCCGTTTACCTGCCAGATGCCTCTAACTATCTGAACATGGAACTTTCCCCTCTGGTCTTCTGTCTGGCACAGGTCCGGAACCGGGAAAACATTCCCGGTTGAATCCCCCTTCACCTATATCACGTAGTATTGCGTTCGAGCACCCCTAGCTCTGCTTGTTGACTTGTCATGTATCTTGTTTGCTTTGTATTTACTGTTTCTCCCCTCTTATCTCCGGTAGACCTCGAGATCGCTGTTGATGCCCCTGTGATCGACTGCTTCGACGACGACCCTCCTTCTCGCCTGAGCAACCAGGCAAGCCCCCCCTTTGATCATCCCGATATCGCCCATTTCCTTTCTCTCATGCTTGCATTAGATTTTGCTACTGTAATTGTTTGCTCCTATTCTGATGCATAGCCTGCTTTTGTAACCTGCTTATTGTTACCTACCTGCTTATCCTAAACTGCTTAGTATAGGTTGGTTAGTGATCCATCGGTGACCCCCACCTTGTCCTTGTTGCCCCTGCTTCATCATCGAAGACCCGATCAACGGGATCGAAGACCAGGCCCCGGCACTGCACATCACTTCCCCCTTAGTTGCTCGACACTACTGGGTTACTATCGAGTGCTGAGGGTGAGACCTCATCAACACTTCTGATGTTAAGCCTGTAGTGTAGCTATTCGGTCGTGGTCATCGAGGGTGATTCCGCCTTAACCACTTCTGATACGACTCTGTCGTGCAACCCCTCAAGTGTGAACCTCGAGGGTGGATCCTCTTACGTTCACCTTGATGATTACATCGAGTGGAATCCGTCAAGGGTGATTCCTCAGGTTTTCCCCTTGGTGTTAGACACACGGTTACTATGGTTACTATGACTTTAAACTGAACCCTGTTACTAAAGACGGGTCGGCCCTGAGGGGCACCCGCGCGAGCATATTTGCGAGTGATGAGGAGTCGGGTTGACCTGGAAGGTGCCCGTGAGATAATTACGAGGCGTGGCCGGGCATTCTTAGTCCTTGGCGCAAGTCCTCGAGACGGGGCGACGGGGTCACATCTTTCGTGAGTCTCTGCTTGTTACCACGCGTTCCTAATCCACTACGATTTGGATATTTGATCCGAGGGGCCTCTGGCCTGATAGCACTAACCATCACGTGGGCATAGTATGGGCATTCTGCGTCGTATGCATCGGCCGAAGCTTAATAGATGTCAGCGACTGAGCGGAGCGCACCGGGTTGGACTGCGTAAGCACCTGCCTTTTGAAGGAGGTAGCTAGGTCTGCTCACCGGCTGCCCTCGCAACATGCAGGAGTTCCCGGGGCGATGGCCCAAGACCCCTGGGGGCATAGGTTTAGTCCGGTGTGCTTGACCTCTCTATGAAGCCTAGGTCGGGTTGCGGCGTATTGATTGGCCAAGGCCGGGCATGACCCAGGAAAGTGTGTCCGGCCGGAGTTAATCGAGCGTGGTGGGTAAGTTGGTGCACCCCTGCATGGAAGAAAACATCTATCGATAGCCTGTCCTACGGTAACGGACACTCGGAGTTGTATCCCGATCGATACAACTAGAACTGGATGCTGAGGCATGTTTTGGATATGTTGCTTCGGGAGTCGAGAAAGGATCCCGGAGCGTTGATACAACAACATAAATATGACTTATGGTATACCACTCTACTCCCTCCTGTTGCTGCAAGATGGTGGTTTCCAGAAGATGCTAGTCTTCGATAGGACTAGCTTCTCCCCCTCTTATTCTGGCATTTCTGCAGCCCAGTCCACATATACAGCCTTCCTTTGATAATGTTGCATATGTAGTGTAGATCCTTGCTTGCTGAGTACTTCGGATGAGTACTCACGGTTGCTTTGCTTCCTCTTTTCCCCCTTTTTCCATTTTTCTCGGATGTCGCAACCAGATGGTGGAGCCCAGGATCCAGACGACACCACCGACGACTACTACTAGCCCGAGGGTGCCTACTACTACGTGGAGGCCACCGACGACCAGGAGTAGTTAGGAGGCTCCCAGGCAGGAGGCCTTGCCTTTTCGATCGATGTTTCTTTTGTGCTAGCCTTCTTAAGGCAAACTTGTTTAACTCATGTCTGTACTCAGATATTATGGCTTCCGCTGACTCTTGTGTATTCGAGCTTATGTATTTCGAGCCCTCGAGGCCCCTGGCTTGTAATATAAAGCTTGTATTATTTCAATTTGTGTCTAGAGTTGTGTTGTGATATCTTTCCGTGAGTCCTTGATCTTGATCGTACACATTTGTGTGTATGATTAGTGTACGATTGAATCGAGGGCGTCACAGTATGTAAGTTCCGACACATCAATCCATATCGATCTTTTTTGACCAAACAAAACTCTAGAAGATGCAAAATTTGTAGAAAACTAAAACAACTTAGCATGCTGCCTTGAATTGGTCATATAAGCCAACCAAAAAAATGGGGTCATTTGACGGATCTGGAGAAACAACATGCTCTCACACAAAGGTTTCTCGCCTACATGGTCACCCTATGAACATGGTGTTTTTTTTTGGACATTCGTGAAATGATCCCATGTTTTTTCAGTGGGTTGGCATGCCCATGGTGGGCATGCATGTCAGGTTTGAAGGAAAAATATATTTAAAACCATAATTTAAATAGGTATTTTAAAGCTGTTATTTTATGTTTTTAACATAACTAATAAATACAAAGGGATAAAATTGAAAATAGTAAATGCTTTTCTAAAAGCATTTAATAAATATTTACAGGAAAAAATAAATCATAATTTAGAACAGTTACTTAAAACTGTATTTTGGTATCCAAACAATATTTCAAATTTTTGAACATGTTCCAAAAAGAAAAAGGAAAAAATTCAAAAATAGAAATACAAATTAATGAAAAAACAAAATAAAAATGAAAAAATAGAAAAGAAAAAAATGCTTAGGACTTGGCCAACTATGCGACGGCATCGCTCCCGTTGGGCGCCTATTTGGCCGGCCCAACCGCTCATGGATTTGAAAAAAATTCATCGATTTTGAAAAGTAATGTTCTCAAATTTAAAAAACACGGGCTTTGAAAAGAAGTTCATAAAAGTACAAAAGAGTTCATGGATTCTAAGAAAGTTCAAGGATTTAAAAACGAAGTTTGAGAATTTAAGAAAATGTTTGTGAATTAGAAAAGTTAATTATTTAAAAATGTTTTGTGATTTTTAATAAAGAAAAGAAAATGGAAAAATAAAGAGAAAAATAAAAAAGCACAAGAATAACCGGACAAAAAAACCGAAAAAAGGAAAACCAAACAATGATACTAAACCATGCACTCGCCACTAATTACAACCAGGGACGTCAATGGTTGAATACGGACAATACCTAGTGAAACAACAAGGCCCATGCAATTGGAGACATGTGGGCACCTGGTGGAACCACCGGGATACTAAACCAGACAACCAGAGCTTTGTGGTTTAGTACCACCTAGCCAATTGATGAGAATTGCAACGGAGGGATGGCTATAAAAGCTTGGAGTCTAGACAATTATTTTTCACGCGCTCCGTCGGTCTCACAATGCGAGCATAATTTTAGTTTTTCTCTGTTTTGGTTAATTCAGTTTAACCAAATGGTTTTTGGGTTTTAACCAAAAAAACAAATGCCAAATGGTTTCCAAATTTTGAAACTGAAACCAACAACTGAAAAAAGAAATTTGGTTAGGTTTGTTTTTTTAGTGTCGGTTCGGTTTTGCACAACCTGACTAGGCGGCAAATAATTGAGGCCCAGCTAGCAGGAGTGAGTTGGGCCAGCCCAGTTACAGGTGTAACGTGCGAGTCGCCTTTCATGTACCAGGCAGTCGCTAGTTTTTCTTCTTCTTCTTTGTTTTTTGTTTTGTTTCCTATTTGGGTTTTTCTTTCTATTTTTTTGTTTCTCAGATTTCTCTCTCTTCCAGTTTGGTGTCTCCCCTAGTTTCTTCTTGTTTTAGTTTTTTTTCCTTTTTTCAGATTTGGTTCTTCCTTTGGTATTTTTCTTCCGTTTTCTTTTTTCTATGTGTGTTTACTTTTTTCTTTTTCTTCTCTTTTTGTTTATTTATACAAAGAGTTTACCCATGTATTAATAAAAAATCATCATACATTCAAAAAATGTTCACCATATATTAAGAGAGTGTTCAATATATTTTTTGAAAGTGTTCATGTGTATTTGAAAATGTTCAGCGTAGAGTTTAACACAAAAGTGTTCAATGTGTATTTAAATATTGTTCAGTGTATATGAAAAAAATGTTCAATGTGTACTTAAATATTGTCAACATCTATCACAAAAATGTTAAATGTGTATTTAAATACGGTTAAACGTATGTTACAGAAATGTTCAGTGTATATTTAAAAATATTTATTGTATATAAAAATTCAATAATTGTTCAGAATTTCAAAACTTTGTACACATTTTTCATTTTTTGTTCACTTTTCAAAAACAATTCATATTCTAATTTCTTTTTGAATTTCAAAATTTGTTCACAATTTTTAGTTATTCGCACTTTTTAAATGAAATGTGTTCACATTTTTTCAACAAATGTTGAAGCTTTTGAAAAAACCGTATCTGTCGCTATACTTAGTATTTTAATTATATTGCTGCAATTTGGCCACGAACACTTGTTAGCTCAACTGGCTATTAACACTGCAGCCGAGCTATAGGTTGGGAGTTTGACTCCCCACTCCCGCACTTTATTTTTCCTGACATTTAGTTCGACGCATCCTTTTTTTGTGCCAAAGTGGGGAAGAAAGAAAAGCGA
>NC_057796.1:296523543-296524650 GCF_018294505.1 Triticum aestivum
TAGGTTTTTCGGCTATTTATCGTCTTGGCTCTGATGTTGGCGATGGCGCGCTGAACAGATTTAGCCTTTGTTTGGGGATGGATTTGTTTGGGGCTTCAGATCCTTTTCCGATGAGACGATCCGGACTTTGTTTGGGGATGGATTTAGAAACCAATCTATTCAAGCAAGGATGGCGTGGCAGCGTCATTCTCATGGTGGACTTGTGTTCTTGGGCTCAGCCCTTGCGACGGCGTTTGCTCCAGCGTCGGCGCATAGTTTAAGAGGTAGTCAAGGAGCGGATGTAGATTGTGGTCTGCATTGGCAGCATTTAGAATATGGTGGATCCTGTGCTAGGTTCGTGGTTCCTGGCAGACAGGTATGGTTTCCTTCTCCGATGTCTTGGTCGTGCGGGGATGACAGATCTGAAGTTTGATGACGTGCCCGGTGTGTTGCCCCGGTCTAAATCGTTCAATGGCAATAGCTCCGTCTCTGGTGAGCCATCTTGGAGTTCCCAAAGTTGTATATTAGTGATAGCTTCCTTTGGATTAGTTGATTGTGGGCTGCATACAGGAAGCTATGTAAAGCTAGATTGCTTTAGGAATTTAATCACGTGTAGAAATCGAAGGGTTAGTGCTTCTTTCTGAAAATTAATTGTTGTACCTTGGTACCCGTGTTTTTGTCCAGAGGCCCAAAAAACTCGAGGGAGTAGGTCTTACTTTATGTCTCTCTTACAACATAACCATCGCACAGACAAGAAAGGGTGGCCTATCTCTGCAACTCGCCTGATACCAGCAACAACATGACCCTCTCTTTTTTGCTATTTAACATGGGTGTTTTGACTCGGTACAATCCCCTGGCCCAATGTCAAAGCGTTTGCAGTATATGGGCAGAGTCAGGCCAAACATCATGTGTCACTTTAAGCCTGGTATGGTGAAAGCGTTTGCAGGTATCACTTTTCTTTATTGTTGGTTCAATGCAATTTTTGATCTTCAAACCATGGCGTACAATCAGAGGAAGAAGAAGACTTGTATGATTTAATTTTAATTTTTATTGATCGTTCTACGTCTAGTTTGTCTATCCATTGTGTTGGCTTTTGTTTTTCTTAATCTAAGATACCATTTGGGTGTC